>NC_070598.1:2279563-2307837 GCF_027409825.1 Scomber japonicus | reverse complement strand
GATGGGACCAAATCCAACAGCTGCAGTGATTTAGATTCAGTGACGACTTCTTACACAACATCTGGAATTAAATCTGATATCAGCTCAGATCATAATAGTCATATACGTATAATTATATGTGTTATATTTGTGGCAAAAAGTAAAACTCAAGATCTACTTAACTTGACTAAGTTGACTCAAACTTGTTCATTAATTTTTCATAAGCAAAATCTTTAATTTTAATGATTTTGTTTTTGCTCTAAAGTTCAGATTTTGCACAATATTGTTAATTTAATGTTAATATAATATAATCCTCCTTTTTTAAAAAGATGTGTCATTAGTTGCATTTTCACTGCAGGAACTTTGGGATAATTTTACAGGGGTACCACTGGTGCGTGTCTCCACTGCAGGAACCTCCCCTACAGGGCCATTTACAGGAACCTTTACGGGGGCCAACGGAGTACCTACTCCAGGGTCGGTACTCCGTTGGCCCTGACAAGCTCCTGGGTGGGGCTTGAGGTTAACCCGGCGCTGATTGGCTAAACCTAGAGCAGCTCTGACGCCATCAGAAAGCACCAAAACAACCGGCATGTTTAAAATCCAGCAGAAGGGGAGCATTAGCCTCGCAGACACCGCTGTAAACAACAAGAAAACAGCAAGAAGATGTACCACTAATGGACCAGAGGGGGTTTGTAATCGCACAACGACTACGTGGCGATCGAAACTCATGACGTCGCCGAGGGGTCCTACTCTGCAGTGGAGACACGGCCACTGAGAGAGCCGAGTGAGAGGACGGTTCCTGTAGAAGTTCCTACCCCCCCCCTCCTTTTACCAGGAACTCCTGCAGTGGAAACGCGGCTATACTTCCTTCCCTCTTTCCTCCCTCCTTCCCTCCTTTCCTTCCTTCTTTGGCCTCCCTGATTTTATATGTGACGATAAAGCAGGGTATGCATTAGGGCGTGGCTACGTCCTGATTGACAGGTTGATTGACCAATGTCCTCGAGATCCAGCCCTCGTAACCATAGCAACCTCCCCGCTCCACCCATGGCCCCGCCTCATGCCCATATAAGTAGAATCCGTGTTTTTATTTTTCCCCAGCATGCACCTGAAATTTTCAAGATGGCGCTGCCTAGATTAGAAACTATTGGCTTCCGAGCAGCAGTCCACAAACCAATGGGTGACGTCACGGATGTTACGTCCATTTCTTTTATACAGTCTGTGGTTTTTACTCTCTACCAACTTCCTGAGGGAAATATCTAAATGCTCCACTATATTGATAAATGCCATTTTTGGAAGAAGCGGCTCCTCACACTAGTTCCAGATTTCGGCCTATACCACCCATGAACCGTGTATGTGTGTGTGTGTGTGTGTGTGTGTGTGTGTCTGTGTGTGTGTGTGTGTGTATGTGTGTGTGAGCAGAGACCACCTTGATGAAAAAGCTGGGTAATATTTACTGGTAGTGTTTATGGCTCGCCAGACAGTTCAGGATGATAGCTGGCTTAGAAATACAACCCATGGGACACACACACACACACACACACACACACACACACACACACACACACACACACACACAAAGACTCAGTTGACATGATTAGTAAATAAACCATTATTCCTTTAAGTGTGTCTGGAAGCTGTTCAGCCGTATGAACTCTTCACTTTTAGAGGATTCAGGACGTAAAGAGACTTATTTCTGACAACATTAATCAGTCAAACACGGTTAAACTACAATAAATATGAAGAAAATATGTGATAAATATTATGTATGAATGCTAAACTATTCATTCATTTAACTTAGTCTGCATTAAACTCAGCGAGCCTCATATTACTTCTAAATATCTGCTCCTTTACATTTATCTCTGCTTAATTACAGTAAGGCCAAACCCATCAACATTAGTTAAGGTCATTAATTTAACATTATTTTTCTAGACAACCTTATTTTTTTTAATGATTACCTCCTAATATACTTTAAAAACTTCAGCAGGACAGTAATTTGCCACTATGAACACACTTCATCTTAAAAATCCATTGTTTTATGAGCTGCTGTTGTCACACTGAGTCCAGCTGAAGGTAATAATCATCCATTTAATAAACTTTAGATATATTTAATGTGTCTTTTCACATAAACAAACCATTAATAACTTTGTAAACAAATCACAAATGGCATTAAAAAGCCTATTAGAGTCTCAATTAATCAACTGCTGAATGAATTCCTTAAAAGCAATTAGGGTTAATTCGTCTTTCAGTTTTAGCTTCGTGGAGATGTTCGGGGTTTAACGGGGAAATGACGAGTGGAAAATGTGATTTGGTTTGCAGTTAAAGGAGTCATCACTCAGCGTAGTGTAAGCTCAACTGCATATAACCCATCACAGTGTGTGTGTGTGTGTGTGTGTGTGTGTGTGTGTGTGTGTGTGTGTGTGTGTGTGCGTGTGTTAAATCTTTACACTGTAAGCAGAGACGACACCAGTCAGACTGCTGTCCCATCAATAACACTGCTGCTGGAGCTAAAACCAGTTCACCTCTGTGGGAACAAACTGGTGACTAAACCTTTAAAACACAGTTAAATAACATCGAATAGGATGGGATGGGGTAGGATAGGATAGGATGGGGTAGGATAGGGTAGGATAACTGTGTTCGGTGGCTCATGGTGTCTAAACCTTTAAAACACAGTTAAATAACATTGAATAGGATGGGATAGGGTAGGATAGAATAGTATGGGGTAGGATGGGATAGGACAGGATAGGATAGGATGGGATGGGATAGGATAGGATAGGATAGGATAACCGTGTTTGCTGGTTTCTGGTGTCTAAACCTTTGAAAACACATTTAAATAACATCAAGCAGGATAGGATGGGATGGGATACTATAGGGTAGGATAGGATAGGATGGGATGGGATGGGATAGGATTGGATAGGATAACCGTGTTTGCTGGTTTCTGGTGTCTAAACCTTTAAAACACATTTAAATAGCACCAAATAGGATAGGATGGGATAGGATAGGATAGGGTAGGGTAGGGTAGGGTAGGGTAGGGTAGGGTAGGATACGATAGGGTAGGATAGGATAAGCGTGTTTGGTGGTTTCTGGTGTCTAAACCTTTGAAAACACATTTAAATAACATCAAACAGGATAGGATAGGATGGGATAGGATAGGATAGGATAGGATAGGATAGGGTAGGGTAGGATGGGATAGGGTAGGATAGTATGGGGTAGGATGGGATAGGGTAGGATAGGATAGGATGGGATGGGATAGGGTAGGATAGGATAGGGTAGGATAGTATGGGGTAGGATGGGATAGGATAGGATAGGGTAGGATAGGGTAGGATAGTATAGGGTAGGATGGGATGGGATACGATAGGGTAGGGTAGGATGGGATAGGGTAGGATAGTATGGGGTAGGATGGGATTCCCCATAAAATATAGGGTAGGATAGGGTAGGATAGTATGGGGTAGGATGGGATAGGGTAGGATAGGATAGGATAGGATGGGATGGGATAGGATAGGGTAGGGTAGGATAGGATGGGATAGGATAGGGTAGGATAGGGTAGGGTAGGATAGGATAGGGTAGGATAGGGTAGGATAGGATAGGATAGGATAGGGTAGGATAGGATGGGATGGGATAGGGTAGGATAGGATGGGATAGGATGGGATGGGATAGGGTAGGATAGGATAGGATAGGATGGGATGGGATAGGGTAGGATAGGATAGGGTAGGATAGGATGGGATACGATAGGGTAGGGTAGGATAGGATAGGATGGGATGGGATACGATAGGGTAGGGTAGGATAGGATGGGATAGGATAGGATAGGATAGGATAGGATAGGATGGGATAGGATAGGATAGGATAGGGTAAGATAGGATAGGGTGGGATAGGGTAGGATAACTGTGTTTGGTGGTTTTCAGATCTCTAAACCTTAAAAACACATTTAAATAATGCCAAAAATTTGACACCTTTGCTGAGAAATAGAGAAAACAAAGGCGGGTGAGAGGATAGAAGAGATTTTCAAAGAGTTGTTTGATTTTAAGACTTCCAATACAAAACCACGTCTGCACTGTGATAAATACAGTGAGTAAAACTTAGCTGGCATGTTGTTCAATGTCACCTTTAAGTTTTTCTTGAAGCTGTAAGTAGTCTACACAAACTCCCAACAGCAAAGTTTTCCTCAAAATGGGGTGAAAAGTTTTACCCAACTTCCTTAAAATTAGCAAAAATAAAAAAAGATTGTTGTGTGAACATCAGCAGATATTTCTCTAATTCTCCAGCTGGTGCCATTAAACCTTCGCAGAAGAAGAAACACAACAAGATGACATCATTAAAAGAGCATCAGTCAAAGCTCGAATGATGGAAAACGTGACGGAAATATGACGTTTCTGTTGAGGAAGGTTGCTCCTCATCATCACCACCTCACACAGATCTGATGTTTTCAGCTCTTCACTGACATCATTCTTATTTATTATTATCATTTATTCACTCAGTTTGTTTTGATTTTCTTGCTTTTTATCCACATAGCTGCTGTTAGCACTGTAATACATGCATACAGTATATCCGTTTATCTTATGCGTGCATCGTTTATATTTTTTCTTTTGACTTGTATATTTTAATTAGAGTCTAAAAATGCAGCTCAGTGTTGTTTTATTCAGTTAGTATTTATATATTAACATTAATTTTCTCCATTTCACTGCTCTGTATGTGTTATGTTGTGTGTTTGTGTTGTTTTAATATGCTCTTCTCTTTTTATTAATGCCTCGAAAGCTTATAAAGGATCTCAATAACTTTGCAATTTTAAATCATAACATCTGTCCACGACTACAGTAGAAGAGCAGCTTCATTTAGGGCTGTGCTTATTAATGCCTCTGTTAAATAAACCAGCAAATAGATGAATAAACAAACACACAGATCACCTCCTGGCAGTTTTAAAACATCTATATATATATATGACACAACTACTACGCTGTAACTTCAGCTTCAGACGCCCGCAGCGACAAAACCAACCCAACCTCTTGTCTCATTTGTTTGTGTTTTTCAGCCACATTGCCATCAGCGTGGCCGTTCCTGCTCTGTGACTGACCTCTGACCTCTGACCTCCCTGCAGACATCTCCCTGCCGGCGGTCACTAACGTTATACGAAGACGTCAACGCAGAGTTCAGTGAAAGGATATGAGTGGACGAGGATCTTGATGGCGATTCTGCGGATGGGGTGGAAAGGGCTGAAGATGTAGAGAGCTGATGTGGCACTGAAACGGAAGATGGCCTTCCCTTTGTTCAGGACTATGAAGGTCTGCAAGAGGAAAAAAAAAGAAAAGAGTTACTGAAAGAGCATTTGGGAAATAAACTAAAAACATTCTCTATATGTTTAAATAGGATAAGATTGAGGTTTTTAGTAAAGAAATAAACACATGCAGCAGATAAATGTGGTGAAGATGTAGGTAGAAAACTTCATATATCAGTGAGAGTAAAAAGATATCAACATTTTAAACAAAAGGTAAAATACTTCCAGTGTTATTTCTGGAACGCCGTCTAGACATATTGTTAGAGAAATGAATTGTTCTCATTCTCTCTGTCATTTTTTTTTCTAAATTGAGGCAGCTATTGTTTGCTGTGTTTTTTGGCTGAAGCCTTGCTGTGTGTCTGACATCGGACACACAAACCTCACTGATTACACACACTGACAGAGAAGTGTGTGTGTGTGTGTGTGTTTCTTAAGATGAGTTTACACAGACTTTAAACCAGCGCTGCTCTGTAACAGTAACACAGACTAGAGCTGCAACGATTAGTCAATTCATAGAAAGTGAATCAGCAAATATTCCTTTTAGTTATTTTTGAAGAATATTAGGAGGTTCCAGCTTCTTACGTATATGTGAGGATTTTATATTTGCTTGTGTGTGGAGAGGAGAGGAGAGGATAGAGCAGGATAGGATGGTATAGGAGAGGAGAGGATATAATAGGCTAGGATGGTATAGGAGAGGAGAGGATAGAATAGGCTAGGATGGAAAAGGAGAGGAGAGGATAGAATAGGCTAGGATGGAAAAGGAGAGGAGAGGATAGAATAGGCTAGGATGGAAAAGGAGAGGAGAGGATAGAATAGGCTAGGATGGTATAGGAGAGGAGATGATAGAATAGGCTAGGATGGTATAGGAGAGGAGAGGAGAGAATAGCCTAGGATGGTATAGGAGAGGAGATGATAGAATAGGCTAGGATGGTATAGGAGAGGAGAGGAGAGAATAGCCTAGGATGGTATAGGAGAGGAGAGGATAGAATAGGCTAGGATGGTATAGGAGAGGAGATGATAGAATAGGCTAGGATGGTATAGGAGAGGAGATGATAGAATAGGCTAGGATGGTATAGGAGAGGAGAGGATAGAATAGGCTAGGATGGTATAGGAGAGGAGAGGATAGAATAGGCTAGGATGGTATAGGAGAGGAGATGATAGAATAGGCTAGGATGGTATAGGAGAGGAGAGGATAGAATAGGCTAGGATGGAAAAGGAGAGGAGATGATAGAATAGGCTAGGATGGAAAAGGAGAGGAGATGATAGAATAGGCTAGGATGGTATAGGAGAGGAGAGGAGAGGAGAGGAGAGGAGAGGAGAGGAGAGGAGAGGAGAGGAGAGGATAGAATAGAATAGGCTAGGATGGAAAAGGAGAGGAGAGGATAGAATAAGCTAGGATGGAAAAGGAGAGGAGAGGATAGAATAGGCTAGGATGGTATAGGAGAGGAGATGATAGAATAGGCTAGGATGGTATAGGAGAGGAGAGGAGAGAATAGCCTAGGATGGTATAGGAGAGGAGAGGATATAATAGGCTAGGATGGTATAGGAGAGGAGATGATAGAATAGGCTAGGATGGTATAGGAGAGGAGAGGATAGAATAGGCTAGGATGGTATAGGAGAGGAGAGGATATAATAGGCTAGGATGGTATAGGAGAGGAGAGGATATAATAGGCTAGGATGGTATAGGAGAGGAGATGATAGAATAGGCTAGGATGGTATAGGAGAGGAGATGATAGAATAGGCTAGGATGGTATAGGAGAGGAGAGGATAGAATAGGCTAGGATGGAAAAGGAGAGGAGAGGATAGAATAGGCTAGGATGGTATAGGAGAGGAGATGATAGAATAGGCTAGGATGGTATAGGGGAGGAGAGGATAGAATAGGCTAGGATGGTATAGGAGAGGAGAGGATAGAATAGGCTAGGATGGTATAGGAGAGGAGATGATAGAATAGGCTAGGATGGTATAGGAGAGGAGAGGAGAGGAGAGGATAGGATGGTATAGGAGAGGAGAGGATAGAATAGGCTAGGATGGTATAGGAGACGAGAGGAGAGGAGAGGAGACAAGAGGGTAAGATAGGTTAGGATAAGAAAGAGTAGGATAGGAAAGGGTAGAATAGTTTAGGATGGTATAAGATAAGAGAGGAGGAGAGGAGAGGGGAGGACAGGAGAGTAGAAGAAAGGAAAGGATAGAATAGGCTCGGGTGGTATAGGAGAGGAGAGGAGACGACAGTAGGAAAGGAGAGGAGTAGGAAAGGAGAGGAAAGGGGAGGAAATGAGAGGATATGGTGGTATAGGTTAAGGATAGAATAATCTAGGATGTTATAGGATAGGAGAGTAGGAGATAGGGTGGTTATAGGGAAGGATAGAATAGGCTAGGATGGTATAGGATAGGAAAGCAGAGGATAGAAGAGTAGAGGACGGGAGAGGAAAGGTTAGGATAAGATAGGATGATTGATAGAGGATTGAAGAGGAGAATAGAAGAGGAGAGGATAGGGTGGTATAGGGAAGGATAGAATAGGCTAGGATGGTATAGGATAAGATAGGAGATGACAGTAGGAAAGGAGAGGAGTAGGAGAGGAGAGGAGAGGAAAGGGTGGTATAGGTTAAGGATAGAATAATCGAGGATGGTATATGAGAGGAGAGTAGGAGATAGGAGGAGAGGAGAAGATAAGATGGTATAGGGAAGGATAGGATAGGCTAGGATGGTATAGGATAGGAGAGCAGAGGATAGAAGAGTAGAGGAGGGGAGAGGAAAGGTTAGGATAAGATAGGATGATTGATAGAGGATTGAAGAGGAGAATAGAAGAGGAGAGAATAGGGTGGTATAGGGAAGGATAGAATAGGCTAGGATGGTATAGGATAAGATAGGAGACGACAGTAGGAAAGGAGAGGAGTAGGAGAGGAGAGGAAAGGGTGGTATAGGTTAAGGATAGAATAATCTAGGATGGTATAGGAGAGGAGAGTAGGAGAGGGGAGGAGAGGAGAAGATAAGGTGGTATAGGGAAGGATAGGATAGGCTAGGATGGTATAGGATAGGAGAGGAGATGATAGAAGAGTAGAAGAGAGGAGAGGAAAGGTTAGGATAAGATAAGAGATGTTAGAAGAGAAGAGGAGAGGAGAAGATAGGGTGGGTATAGGAATGGATAGAATAATCTAGGATGGTATAAGGAGAGGAGAGTAGGAGAGGAGAAGATAGGGTAGTATAGGGAAGGATAGAATAATCTAGGATGGTATAGGAGAGGAGAGTAGGAGAGGAGAAGATAGGGTGGTATAGGAATGGATAGAATAATCTAGGATGGTATAGGAGAGGAGAAGATAGGGTGGTATAGGGAAGGATAGAATAATCTAGGATGGTATAGGAGAGGAGAAGATAGGGTGGTATAGGAATGGATAGAATAATCTAGGATGGTATAGGATAGGAGAGCAGAGGATAGAAGAGTAGAGGAGCAGAATAGGAGAGGAGAGGATGAGATAGGTTAGGATAAGACAGGAGAGTGAACAAGGAGAAGAGAATAGAAGAGGCAACGTGATGAAGAGAAGCTGAGAGAGACAGAAAGAAAGAGGATGAGGAAAGTCCCTGGAGAGAAACCTCAGTGGAGAGCGAAGACAGAGAGGACATAGAAAGTGACAGATTAGATGTTGTTATCCAGGTACAGATCACATGTTAGCAGAACAGAGATGACAGAGACAAACTGTGGTAGGGGAGAAAAGGAGGAGAGGAGGACACGCACACACGCACACACACACACACACACACACACACACACACACACACACACACACACACTTTGTCACCTCCCCTCTGGTCTTCAGCAGAAGTGCGCTACCGAAAAGTCGATTTATCTTCCAGGGATTCTCCAACAGCAAAGAGAGAGAGAGAGGAGGAGGAGGAGGAAGGATGGGGGGGGGGTATTTCCAAAAAACCTTCACCCACACACACACACTCCTACACACACACACACACACACACACACACACACACACACACACACGTCGGGTGACTTACCCTCTTGTCTTTGAAGTAGTACGGGTCGATGTCTTCCAGGGGAACGCCCACCAGATGAGACGGGATGTCGGCGAAGATGCGCGGCAGCTGTTTTCCAGCCTCCAGGTCGGGCCGGGCCCTGAGGATCTGCACATCGCCCAGGTCCTTACACACACACACACACACACACATACAACCACACACACACACACACACACACACACACACACACGCAAACAACATCACCAACTCTGCAACATCTGCCCAGTGATACAGCCTCACGTTGCTCTATTTTATTGAAGTTTCCCACTCCATCGTAATCTTTTGATTCCTGTTTCTACTTGGGTTAATTAATGATAAACCTGTGTGTGTGTGTGTGTGTGTTTGTGTGTGTGTGTGTGTACCTCCTGGTAATGTTTTTTGCGTCGGGCCTCCTCCTGGGCGATGCGCTGCTCGATGGCCGCCAGGGAGTCCGGCGTGAAGCGCTGAAAGCTCTCTGGTCCCATTGGAAACACACAGCCAGCCATCTTCTCATCCTGATCCTGCTGCTGACTGGCCCAGTATACCAGCTACACACACACACACACACACACACACACACACACACACACACACACACACACACACACACACACACACACACACACACACACACACACACACACACACACACACACACACACACACAGAGAGAGAGAGAGAGAGAGAGAAAGAAGGGGTTACTACATCACTAATAATCTCACTAATCAATACGAAATCCTGTCAGAAAGTTTTTCTTCAATCTTCCAAGTTTTTGAGTTTCTTTCAGCATCACTGAAACCAAACTCCATGAAACTGCTCAACATATGTGGACATCTGACTTAATCAGAAGGAAGGAAGGAAGGAAGGAAGGAAGGAAGGAAGGAGGGAGTGGGAGAAGGAAGGAAGAAAGAAAGGAAGGCAGGCAGGAAGAAAGCAAGGAAGGTAGGAAGGAAGGAAGGACGGAATGAAGGAAGGAAGAAAGGGAGGAAGGACAGATAGAAGGACAGAAGGAAAGATGGAAGGACAGAAGGAAGGACTGACAGAATGAAGGAAGGAAGAAAGGGAGGAAGGAAAGATGGATGGAAGGACTCTGACTGATTGAGTATATTTTGAATCCTTGAGTCATGACATGAGGAGCGTTTGATTCGAGTGTCGACAGAATGAAGGAAGGAAGGAAGTGAGAGAAGGAAGGAAGGAAGGAAGGAAGGAAGGAAGGAAGGGAAAGTGGGCCGGATTGGACCCCTTGGCGGGCCGGTTCTGGCCCACGAGCCTCATGTTTGACCTCCCTGCTCTGTAGTGTTGATGTTGATGCTCCAGAGATATTTTAAACTCTACATGTGTTAGTAGGATGAGTTTGTTGTTAATATTTTGGGTGAATAGTGACGAACAGTAAAAAGTGAAATAAGGTCTGGTCTCCTTCAGCTGATGAGAACATTCTGACTCTGACTCTCAAACACTTGTTGAGTATATTTTGAATCCTTGAGTCATGAGATGAGGAGCGTTTGATTCGAGTGTCTGGAGTGTCGTGATTGAACGGCTTCTTCATCGTCGGGGATGATTAACGTGTTTTATCTCCGGACGGACTCGAACGCTTCACCTCTCCTCGTTATCCCGCCGGCCGCTCGGACCGACGGAGACGACGGAGACAACGACGGCAATCAGCCTGAAACACTCTCTGAGAGCTGATGAGACACAATCACCCCGAACACCTTCACACACACTGCAGAGTGTCAGCAGATAACAAGCCTCCTTTCCTTCCTTCCTTCCTCCCTTCTTCCCTCCTGTCCTTCCTTCCTCCCTCCCTCCAGTAGAGTGTCAGCAGATAACAAGCCTCCTTTCCTTCCTTCCTCCCTCCTTTCCTTCCTTCCTTCCTCCTGTCCTTCCTTCCTCCCTCCAGCAGAGTGTCAGCAGATAACAAGCCTCCTTTCCTTCCTTCCTTCCTCCTTTCCTTCCTTCCTCCCTCCTATCCTTCCTTCCTCCCTCCAGCAGAGTGTCAGCATATAACAAGCCTCCTTTCCTTCCTTCCTTCCTTCCTCCCTCCTTTCCTTCCTTCCATCCTCCCTCCAGCAGAGTGTCAGCAGATAACAAGCCTCCTGTCCTTCCTTCCTCCCTCCCTCCTGTCCTTCCTTCCTCCCTCCTATCCTTCCTTCCTCCCTCCAGCAGAGTGTCAGCAGATAACAAGCCTCCTTTCCTTCCTTCCTTCCTTCCTTCTGTCCTTCTCTCACTCCATCTTTCCTTCCTCCTTCCGTCATCCTCTCTCGTTTCCTTCCTTCCTCCCTCCAGCAGAGTGTCAGCAGATAACAAGCCTCCACATGTTACACCACATTATGTTTTATCCACTTTACTTCCTCCCTTCTTTCCTCCTTTCCTTCCTTCCTTCCTTCCTCCCTCCCTCCCTCCCTCCCTCCCTTATTCCTTCCTCCTTTCCTTCCTTCCTTCCTCTCTCCTGTCCTTCCTTCCTCCCTCCAGCAGAGTGTCAGTGGATAACAAGCTTCCATGTTACACCACATTCTGTACTTTACTTCCTCTGCTAGAAGATTATGACAGATATCCTAAAGGTCACTTAAACCACTTTCCTTCCTTCCTTCATCCCTCCCTACTGTACTGGAGGAAGACTCCATCGTTACTTCCTTCCCTCCTCCCTTCCTTCCTTCCTTCCTTCATCCCTCCCTACTGTACTGGAGGAAGACTCCATCTTTCCTTCCTTCCGTCCTCCCTTCCTTCCTTCCTTCATCCCTCCTACTGTACTGGAGGAAGACTCCATCTTTCCTTCCTTCCGTCCTCCCTTCCTTCCTTCCTTCATCCCTCCTACTGTACTGGAGGAAAACTCCATCTTTCCTTCCTTCCGTCCTCCCTTCCTTCCTTCCTTCATCCCTCCCAACTGTACTGGAGGAAAACTCCATCTTTCCTTCCTTCCCTCCTCCCTTCCTTCCTTCCTTCCTTCATCCCTCCCTACTGTACTGGAGGAAAACTCCATCTTTCCTTCCTTCCCTCCTCCCTTCCTTCCTTCCTTCCTTCATCCCTCCCTACTGTACTAGAGGAAAACTCCATCTTTCCTTCCTTCCCTCCTCCCTTTTTTCCTTCCTTCATCCCTCCCTACTGTACTGGAAGAAGACTCCATCATTCCTTCCTTCCTTCCTTCATCCCTCCCTACTGTACTGGAGGAAAACTCCATCTTTCCTTCCTTCCCTCCTCCCTTCCTTCCTTCCTTCATCCCTCCCTACTGTACTGGAGGAAGACTCCATCTTTCCTTCCTTCGTTCCTCCCTTCCTTCCTTCCTTCATCCCTCCCTACTGTACTGGAAGAAGACTTCAACTATAACTTAGTTTGACTGAATTCTGACATGAATTTTGATTTTGATTCTGTTTGACTGTTCCTTCTTTCCTCCCTTCCCTTCCTCCCTCCTTTCCTTCCTCCCTCTTTTCCTTCCTCCCTCCATACAACTGCTCATTATAGTAGAAGTGTAACTGCATTTTAATAATCCAATAATTGTAATTTTTAAAGGAGAAATTGTGAAATATTTGCTGTTTGCTTCTCTAACATGAAACTAAACTAAACATCTTTGGATTTTAAACTTTTCATCAGACAAAAAAGATTTAAATACGTCACTTCAGGCTCTAAATTATACATTAAAACATATATATATAATATAATAAACAGAGTATCTAACAGACTTCCTGAGATTTGACTCCACATGTTCCCAGATGTGATCACATGACCCTGTCACATGTTCATCCAGATTCACTGATTCACAGATCATTATGGGATGTCCACTGTCCACGTAATGAAGTATAGGCTGACCAGAGTGTCTCATTAACGCCTGGAAAACAGGGCGATCGAGTATAGATTACAATGAGAGAGAGAGAGAGAGAGAGAGAGAGAGAGAGAGAGAGAGAGAGGGAGAGAGCGAGAGAGAGCGAGAGAGAGAGAGAGAGAGAGAGAGAGAGAGAGAGAGAGAGAGAGAGAGAGAGAGAGAGAGAGAGAGAGAGAGAGAGAGAGAGAGAGAGAGAGAGAGAGAGGTTGACTATAGGATTACACACAGAGATACAAGGAGAGGTCAGGAGAGAGCAAGATCGACAAACTGCGTGTGTGTGTGTGTGTGTTACAGGTCTGTGTGTGTGTGTGTGTGTGTGTGTGTGTGTGTGTGTGTGTGTGTGTGTGTCCAGACCATCTGCCTTGTATCCTAATTGAATGATTAGACAGGCCTCGTTTTTCAACCCTTCATGCATTTATTCTTCACAGCTCCCAAATCTGATTTCTGAAGTGTGTGTGTGTGTGTGTGTGTGTGTGTGTGTGTGTGTGTGTGTGTGTGTAGGTGTGTGTGTAGGTGTGTGTGTTTGCATACGTGTGTGTTTGTCCACATCAAAGGAAAATCTAGCTCTGTTTTCCATTCTTATCAAAAGCTGTCATCCACTCAGTCACACACACACACACACACACACACACACACACACACACACACACACATACACACACACACACACACACACAGACACAGACACACACACACACGTCAAGTACAGTAGCTCCTGATGAGCTGGTTTCCATTCTGCTGCGACACTCGGTCACGTACACACTTGTTTGTACCTCTATACTTGTCAGGACCCCCCCCGCTCGCTGACGTAATGCATTCCCAAGTGTGTGTGTGTGTGTGTGTGTGTGTGTGTGTGTGTGTCTGAAGCTTCCAGTGTTATTTCACTCTTTTTTTTATTTTAATGATGTTTTTTCTTCTTCTTCTTCTTCTTTTCTTCATGTCTTCATTGTTTACTCCTCGCTCTGCTGTTGCAATCAGACCTTCAGTCTTTCATAAAGAGGCTGAACTCAGCTGACCTCATTTGAGTTGCATACATGCACGTGTGAGTTACAACACGCTTAATGTCTGTACGATGCTGCCTGACAGTAAAAACACGATGAACAGAAAGAAAAACTGTCGATTTCTGAAGCTGATCTAAAGTTTTAGGAGCAGGACCGAACCTCAACCTCCTCTTCCTGTTTCTCCTTTCCTTCCTTCTTCCTCCCTTCCTTTTTTCCTTTCCTCCCTTCCTTCCTCCCTCCTTTACTTCCTTCCGTCTCTCCTTTCCTTCCTTCTTCCTCCCTTCCATCCTTCCTTTTTTCCTTTTCTCCCTTCCTTCCTCCCTACCTTCCTTCCTTTCTTCCTTCTCTCCTTCTTTCCTTTCCCTTCCCTTCCTTCCTCCCTCCTTTCCTTCCTTCCTTCCTTCCTCCTTTCCTCCCTTCTTTCCTTTCTTCCCTCCTTCCTCACTCTCTTCCTTCCCTCCCTCCTCCCTCCCTCCTTTCCTTCCTTCCTTCCCTCCTTCCTCCCTCCCTTCCTTTTTTCCTTTCCTCCCGTCTTTCCTTCCTTCCTTCCTTCCTTTTTTCCTTTCCTCCCTCCCTCCTTTCCTTCCTTCCTTCCTTCTCTCCTTCTTTCCTTCCTTATTCCTCCTTTCCTTCCTTCCTCCCTTCCTTTTTTCCTTCTCTCCCTCCCTCCTTTCCTTAAATACATTCAGCACACACTACTACTACTACAGTCTACAGTTAGCCAGTTAGCTGAGTTAGCCGCCGAGCTAGCAGCCGAGTTAGCCGCCGAGCTAGCCGCCGAGTTAGCGGCAGAAAGCTCTCAGAGCGTCCATGTTTCTGGTAGAGGTGGTGACTTTGATTGACAGGTGACACTTGGTAGGGGGCGGGGCTTCAGCGTTTGGGAGCAGAGAAAGAGGCTGATTTTTACACAACTTTGAAGCCTAATTTCATATATTTGGTGATTTTTTTAATCATTCAAATTTGGCAGGGTGGTTAACAACACACTTTTCTGTGGTATGTCAAACTCAGAACACATATTTATTCTTACTTTACACAGACTTCAAAGATTTAACTGATTATTTTGAAGGATCTTTATCTTACTAGTGAAATTACTGCTAAAAGCTTCATCTGTGCACGATAAAAAAAGTCATATATAATATAAAGAATTAGCTTTTTTTTTGCACCAAAGAGCCAAAAACACTGCAGCAGTTTTCATTTCCTTCTACTTTTAACACAGATATAAAAACTACATTTTACATATTTCAATCTTTAAAGTCTTGAAGGCGAAATGAAAAGACTTCCTTTTAAATTCAGGTGTAGTTGTAACTGTGTGTGTGTGTGTGTGTGTGTGTGTGTGTGTGTGTGTCTGTGTGTGTGTGATGAAGTTCAGTAACAGACGTTTTTTTTTTTTTTTTTAACTACAGCCGCCGAGAGTGAAGAGACGATGTTATGAAACAGATAGAGAGAGATTTCTGGGTCAAAACACCGACATAGACGACCCACCAACCAAACAAGCATCGCCCTCAGGAAGGACACACACATACACACACACACACACACACACATTCACAGATAGCACACAGCTCTATACAACACAACACATTAATTCCCTCCGTATTTCATGCCGTCGTGTTCAGATATTCACTCTGCTGTCATTTATGAACATGTATTAAATATGTTGTGTATTTATGATAAACATGAGAACTGATTCATTTACAGGTTCAAACATTCATAATGGACTAAAAGCTACGACTGCATTTACACCTGACTTCTAATTCACTTCATTTATCCTCTGACTAACATTTAAAATAAGTTATAAGCTTCAAATGTTTCTGTTAACACCAAGAAAATGCTTTTTAAAAGACATCATTAATTTTATTTATTTATTAAGGAAGGAAGGAAGGAAGGAAGGAAGGTAGGTAGGTAGGTAGGAAGGAAGGAAAGAATAAACGAAGGAAGGAAGTAAGGATGTCGAAAGAAGAAAGGAAAGATGAAAGGAAGGAAGGAAGGTAGGTAAGTAGGTAGGTAGGTAGGAAGGAGGGAAGGATGGAAGGAAGGAAAGATTAAACGAAGGAAGGAAGGAAGGATGTGGAAGGAAGGAAGTGGAAGGAAGGAAGGAAGTGGAAGGAAGGAAGGAAGGATGTGGAAGGAAGGAAGGAAGGAAGTCAACTTCAAAAATGTCTCCAGCAGGATCTCTGATATCAGCACAACCTGTATCTATAGCAACCATAACACAACCTGTATCTATAGCAACCATAACACAACCTGTATCTATAGCAACCATAGCACAACCTGTATCTATAGCAACCATAACACGACCTGTATCTATAGCAACCATAGAACAACCTCTATCTATAGCAACCATAACACAACCTGTATCTATAGCGACCATAACACGACCTGTATCTATAGCAACCATAGCACAACCTGTATCTATAGCAACCATAGAACAACCTGTATCTATAGCAACCATAACACGACCTGTATCTATAGCAACCATAGCACAACCTGTATCTATAGCAACCATAACACGACCTGTATCTATAGCAACCATAGAACAACCTGTATCTATAGCAACCATAACACGACCTGTATCTATAGCAACCATAACACAACCTGTATCTATAGCAACCATAACACGACCTGTATCTATAGCAACCATAGAACAACCTGTATCTATAGCAACCATAACACAACCTGTATCTATAGCAACCATAACACGACCTGTATCTATAGCAACCATAACACGACCTGTATCTATAGCAACCATAGAACAACCTGTATCTATAGCAACCATAACACGACCTGTATTAATAGCAACCATAACACAACCTGTATCTATAGCAACCATAACACAACCTGTATCTATAGCAACCATAGCACGACCTGTGTTGACCAGAGGTGGTCTAGGACACACTGACGGACCACCTCCTCTGTGTAAGCAGCAATACGCACATGGACGCAGCTATAGAGAACATGCCCCAGCCCTACTCCTTACTCCATTCCTTCCTTCCTTCCTTCCTTCCTTACTCCCTCCCCCCCCTTCCTCTTTCTTTAATTATGATGGTCAGTTTTGACTCGTACTTGCAGATATCGCTGACATGTCAAAACCAAAGTAGTCGGCTATAACCAGCGGAGGAGTAAGGCCTTAAAATCCACCGGTGTTTTATCCCAACTGGTTTCTAATTGAACTGGTTTCTAATTGAACTGGTTTCTAATTGAACTGGTTTCTAATTGAACTGGTTTCCTTACTGAACAGCTTCAGATTCATCTCAAATACACAAATATATACAGTCAGCACATTACTGGAGTAGCAGTTATATAGAGATCACTATCAGAAACATGTCTGCTGCAGTAGATGTTGAACTGAGACTTGAAATACTGTATGTTTTCTACTTTTGTGAATTGGACTTGACCCGATTCATTGGACGAGCCCTTTTCTCCCTTTCCCAGCATGCCTTGCTCCAGTCCACATTTTAAAAACAAACTAAGAAAATAAATATATTGCAGTTATAATTTTTAAATATAAAACCATGGAAGTTGAGTGAGCATGACTGAGTAATGCCCAGCAAGGAAGGGTTATATATAAATACATCATGGATTACATTCATCTGATTTATAAGTTGTGGTCTTCTTTTTGACCTCGGTATTTGAAACATCCAAGCTACGGCCTTGAGTACGAACTCATTCACACCAACATCGTCATATAGAAATGTGGAACAACAAGCAAACTGGATTCTTGTAGACGGAGCAGCAGAGTTAAAGATCATCAAACTTCTTCTTCTTCTTGTAATTTCCAGCAGACTGAGCACAGGAAGTACATTGCTGCTTCTTCCCAGTTAAAAAGAAAACAACTCATTGGGTCTTTGCAAACAGAGATGATGTACAGTACGAGTTTATTTAACCCTTAAACAGGCCTTACTAGTTATGTCATTCGCACCTAAAGTAAGGAAGGAAGGAAGGAAGGAAGGAAGGAAGGAAAGGAGGGAGGAAGGAAGGAAGGAAAGGAGGGAGGAAGGGAAGGAAGGGAGGAAGAAGGAAGGAAAGGAAGGAGGGAGGAAGAAGGAAGGAAAGGAAGGAGGGAGAATGGAGGGAGGAAGGGAGGGAGGGAGGAGGAAGGAAGGAAGGAAGGGAGGGAGGGAGGAGGAAGGAAGGAAAGGAGGGAAGAAGGAAGGAAAGGAGGGAAGAAGGAAGGAAAGGAGCGAGGGAGAAAGGAAGGAAGGTAGGAAGGAAAGGAGGTAAGAAGGGAAGGAAGGAAGAAAGGACAGATGAAGGAAGGAAGGAAGGAAGGAAGGAAGGAAGGAAGGAAGGAAGGACAGAGGAAGGACCCGGGAGGAAGGTTAAAGAGTGTGTATCTCCTGGTGCACGTTGTCTGTTTAAGGGTTAAATACAAACATACGAGTTATTCCAACACGCTGTCTGATTTCCATTGGGGCAGAATAGTTTTCATTTTACCCTCGTCTTTGTAAACTACTTCTTCTTCTACTGCTGCTTTAAAAGAAGCTTTGCAAACATAAAGTGACATACTGAGACGCTTTCTAAAGTCTAAAAGGTGTAAACTGGTTAACTTAGAGCAGGGGTGTCAAACATGCGGCCCGTGGGCCAGAACCGGCCCGCCGAGGGGTGCGATCCGGCCCACTTTCCTTCCTGTCTTTTTTTCCTTCCTTACTTCCTCCCACCCTTCCTTCCTTCTGTCCTTACTCCCTATTTTTCTTTCTGTTTTCCTTTTTTCCCTCCTTCCTTCCTGTCTTCTTTTCCTCCCTTCCTTCTGTCCTTCCATCTTTCTTTCTTTCTTTTTTCCTTCTTTGCTTCCGTCGTTCCTTCCTTCATTCCTTCCTCCCACCCTTTTTTGCTTCCTTCCATCTGTCCTTCTTTTCCTTCCTTCATTCCTTCCTCCCACCCTTTTTTGCTTCCTTCCATCTGTCCTTCTTTCCCTTCTTTCCCTTCCTTCCTTCCTTCCCACCTTTTAATAATCCGGCCCACATGAGATCAAATAGGACTGTATGTGGCCCTTGAATGAAGATGAGTTTGACACCTCTGATTTAGAGTGTAAACAGGTCCAATCATATCTTCCTGCTAGCTGTTATATATATACTGTTTATTCCTCCATAACATATTATTATATTAACATATTAACACAGAGTCGAGTTCACTTCCTAAAACAACTCAATATCTCGTTTAAAGTGAAAGCAGAGTCTGCTCCTTATTTCCATTTTTCAGGCATTCATCAGCCCTGCCTTTCAGTGTGTGTGTGTGTGTGTGTGTGTGTGTGTGTGTGTGTGTGTGTGTATTTGTGTGTGTGTATTTGTGTGTGTGTGTGTATGTATGTGTGTGTTTACAGCCATGTGTTCGGGTTTAGACGCATGCATATTCCTGTCCTCCTTTATTTCCATACCATTTCAGCTATTCATCAGATACAGTATGTGTGTGTGTGTGTGTGTGTGTGTGTGTGTGTGTGTGTGTGTGTGTGTGTGTGTGTGTGTGTGTGTGTGTGTGTGTGTGAACAGAATGGCCGCACGCTTGGCTTGCTCTTTTCTCCTCCGAGCGTTTCTCCAAACCTCTGGCAAGCTACAAACTCTCTCTCTCTCTCTCTGTGTGTCTATCTCCCTTTCCCCCTCTCTCTCTCTCTCCCTCTCTCTCTCTCACTCTCTCTGTCTCTGTCTCTCTCTCTCCCTCTCCCTCTCTCTCTCCCATCATGTCATGTGAAATAAGGTCAAACTAGTAACATCCTGAACCAAACTATTAGAGTTTGAGTGATTGTTGATGAAAGGGTGAACCTGCAGACGTGCAGAGTGAGATATGACGCCGCTCTCTCTGCGGTCGCTCCGCTTCTCATGACTCAGTGATTACAGATTTGCTCTTTTGGTTTATTTTGTTGGGAGTGAGCTCTTCTGCCGCTCAGCTGGAGCGTACGGAGGATCGTTGGCGACGGAAATATTGACGAGCGAGCGAGAAAACGTGAACAAGTGATCAACCTGTAGACTGACGAGGAGAAGAGGAGGATTAGAGCTTTACTCCATGTGTGTGTGTCTGGAGATCAATGATGAGATTCTTATTTAACTGTTTGATCGTGTTGTTTGTCTTCCCTTTCCTTTCCTTTTCCTTTCCTTTCTTCCTTCCTTCTTTCCTTTCCTTTCTGCTCTTCCTTCCTGCCTCCTTTCCTTCCTTCTTCCCTTTCTCCCTCCCTTCCTCCTTCTTCCTTTCCTTCTTTCTTCCTCCGTTCCATCCTTCCTTCTTCCCTTCCTTCCTTTCCTCCCTTCCTCTTTCCCTTTCTCCCTCCCTCCCTCCTTCTTTCTTCCCTCCCTCTTACCTTCCTTCCTTCCTTTCCTCTCTTCCTTGCTCCCTCCTTTCCTGCCTTCCTCCCTTCCTTCTTCCCTTTCCTCCATCCCTCCTTTCCTCCCTGTCTCCCTCCCTCCTTCCTTCTTTCCTCCCTCCCTCCTACCTTCCTTTCTTCCTTCTTTCCTTTCCTTTCCTCTCTTCCTTCCTCCTTCCTTACTTCTTTCCTCCCTCCCTCCTACCTTCCTTCCTTCCTCCCTCCCTCCCTCCCTCCTTTTCTTCCTTCCTTTCTTTCCTCCTTTCCTCCCTTCCTCCCTCCCTCCTTCCTTCCTTCTTCCTCCCTTCCTTCCTTGACATGAGGACAGCAGTGGTAAATGTGTGTCAATAAAAAGGGAAAAACTCTATTTACAGTAAAAACAGTGAGCACACAGTGACGGGACGTGACACACACACACACACACACACACACACACACACACACACACACACACACACACACACACACACACTTTTCATTCATTCTCTTGAAGGATGTGTCCTCTTTTCTTTCCTTCTCTGGCTCTGAACGTTGGCACTGAACCGTCCAACATAAACAGAATTTATGAGGAAACTCCAGACGCATTTTAAACACCTCACACATAACCTGATAGATGCTTCTTTATTTTACTTTCTTTTTTTAGTCTTTTACTAACAGGGGCACCTTCACCCTCACATCTCCACATCCTGATATCATTGTATTATCATCAGGTGAAAAATAGATTAGAAGTGGATTCATTTCTTTCTTTCTTTCTTTTTTTTCTCTCTCTCTACTTTGGTCACTAAAAAGCTTCCGTACTAAAACCGATCAGGATGAAGGAGAGTGGCTGTCAGCAGGTGTGGCATCACTCAGGACCAATCCCATCAGCTCTTTTTCGCCACCCCCCCCCCCCTCCTCTCTAAAAGCAGAGTGTCCTGTCACTGCGCGGTGATGGAGAGCGAAAACTCACAGAAATACCTCCTAAGAGAACGCCGCTGTCCAGAAGCTGCAGCAGTGAATATGCAGCAGCCTCAATTCAATTAGCCTGAGAGGAGAAAACACATTTTGTCACCGTGCTGCTGCTGCTGCTGCTGCTGCTGCTGCTGCTGCTCAGATTGGAGCCGAGCCGTTTGCCCAGCGCAGGAAATGATTCACTGATATCAGGCAGAGAGCCAAGCTGAGCTGGCAGACGACCACAGGGACAGTTTGGCTTCAGAATAGGAAGGAGGGAGTGGAGGAGGAGGAGGGGGGGCATACAGCCGTCTCTGTGCGTCATGTCGTATCTTTGTGGAGGTTTTGAGTTTTGAGGTTTGATTCCTCTCTGAAGTGAGTCGGGTTTGACTGCATGATGACAAGCTTAACCCTTGTTAAAGTTAAAGTAAGAATAAATATGTGTTCTGAGTTTGACATACCACAGAAAAGTGTGTTGTTAACCACCCTGCCAAATTTCAATGATTAAAAAAAATCACCAAATATATGAAATTAGGCTTCAAAGTTGTGTAAAAATCAGTCTCTTTCTCTGCTCCCAAACGCTGAAGCCCCGCCCCCTACCAAGTGTCACCTGTCAATCAAAGTCACCACCTCTACCAGAAACATGGACGCTACGTCTGAGAGCTTTCTGCGGCTAACTCAGCTGCTAGCTCGGCTGTTAGCTTGGCGGCTAGCTCGGCGGCTAACTCTGCTGCTAGCTCGGCAGCTAACGATATTGTGGATTCACACCAATTACGCCTGTATCTATCTAGTTGTGCTGACTAACTTTTATTAAACAACAGTCTGAAGAAGAGAACTCCAAATGTCACTCCTATTAAATCTACCTGCACTGAGATCTGCAGACTCATGACTTTATTTCTTTCTCTGCATGAGCACGTCTACAACAAACTTCTGTTTTTGGTGGTAAATATCGTGCCATTATTGTAAATGGGGGGGGGGGTGGGTGGGGTGGGGGGGGGGGGCAGGAAGTATTCATAACGATTATATCCATATGTTGTTGTGCAGATTAACTTTTATTGAACAACAGCACTGCTAATTACCGTTTCTCTCTCCTCCATCAGTCCAGAACACTCAACACTATTATTATATTGTAGCTTAATCTGACAATAATCCTTCCTTCCTTCCTTCCTTCCTTCCTTCCTTGCATATCTGTCCTTGCTTCCTTTATCATTTCCTCCTTCCTTTTTCCTTTCTTGCCCCCTTTCTTTCCTTGCTTCCTTTCTCGTTTGTTTCTTTTGTATCCTTTATTATTTTTTTATTTTCTCCTTGCCCCCTGCATTCCTTCCCACTTGCTTCCTTGCTTTCTTCCTTCCTTCTTCCTTGTTTCCTTTCCTCCTCCCCCTTTCTGCATTCATCACTGACCTCTCGCTGACTAACACTATTATTATTATTATATTGTAGCTTAAGCCGACAATAATCCTTCCTTCCTTCCTTCCTTCCTCCCTTCTGTCTGTCCTTCCTCCCCTCCTTTTCTCTTTCCGCACTTCCTTTCCTTTCATTTCCTTCCTCTATCCCCCTTTCTTCCTTCTTTCTGTCCTTCCTTCCTCCCTCCCTCCTTCTTTCCTTCCCTCCTTCCCTTCTTTCCTCCCTCCCTTCCTTCTTTCCTCTGTCCTTCTTTCCTTCCTATTTTCCTTTCTCCCTTCCTTCCTTCCTTCCTCCCTCCCTCCCTCTCTCTTTCTTTCCTTGCTCCCATCCCCCTTTCTTTCCCTTCTTCTGTCCCTTCTTTAATTCCTTCTATCCTTCCCTTCTATCCTTCCTCCCTTCTTCCCCCCTCCCTTCCTTCCTTCCTCCCTTCCTTCTCCCTCCCTTCCTTCCTTGACTCGAGGACAAAGAAGGGTTAACGGACTGACAGTGAACGCATCATCGTCCTACATTAACTCTTCTGTAAATATTGAATCATATAATCTCCTGTTAGTGCAGCTTGTGATCTGGTAGCTTCCTAACAAAGCTCTGGTCTCCTTTCCTCTCTCCCTCTCTCCTTGTCTCTGGCTGTGTGAGTGTGCGGCCCGTCAGACGGAGTTGGATCAGTCTGCTTGCTGAAGGTGCTTTTCTGTTTCTCGGCGGCGCTGACTGATCGTCTCTGACTGCCAGGAGTTGCTTCATTGTGCTTTGTTGTTGCTCGGCTGTGCAGACAGTCCAGGCTCGTTCCTCACACTGAGCCAACCTGACTCATTAGCTCAGCGAGTCCTCTGGCATCGCTGCTCTGTCTGACGCCACACACTTCACCTTAAAGTCCTCTGTGCTCCGCTCCCAAGCTTCCTACGTGTGAATGTAAAGTCTGTTCACACACAGCTAACCACTAAACTGTCCCTGTAAACTATAAACTATAAACTATAAAACTATAAACTCATCTTTACTGTGATTTCAGTCTGTTGTAACTCTCTTGTTGTCTTTGAGTCAAGGGGAGGAAGGGAGGAAGAAGAAAGGGAGGGAGGAGAAGAGGAAGGAAGGGAAGGAGGAAGGAGGATGGAAGGGAAAGAAGAAGGAGGGAGGATGGAGGAAGGGAGGGAGGAAGAAGGAAGAGGAAGGGAAGGAGGAAGGGAGGATGGAAGGGAAGAAGAAGGAAGGGAGGATGGAGGAAGGGAGGGAGGAAGAAGGAAGGAAGGGAAGGAGGAAGGGAGGAAGAAGGAAGGGAGAATGGAGGAAGGAAGGATGGAAGGCAGGGAGGGAGGGAGGAAGGAAAGGAAGGAGGGAGGAAGCGAGGAAAGGAAAGAAGGAAGGGTGGAGGAAAGATGGAAGGAAGGTAGGAGGGAGGGAAGGAGGATGGAAAGAGAGGAAGAAGGAAGGGAGGAAGGGAGGGAGGGGGGAAGGGAGGGAGGGAGGAAGGGAGGGAGGGAGGGGAGGAAGGGAGGTAGGGAGGAAGGAAGGAAGGAAAGGAGGGAGGAAGGAGTCCTTCCTTTACTTGAGTACAGCTGTGGTAAATGTGTGTGAATAAAAAGGGAAAAACTCTATTTACAGTAAAAAACAGTGAGCACACACACACACACACACACACACACACACACACACACACACACACACACACACACCACACACACACACACAGTTACTATGAGAAATATAGATTATAGCTGCTTTAACAGAAGGAGAGTATTTCATCTTTACATCCAGACAACTTTTTACCAGACTGAGTGAACCCTTCCTGCAGCCGTTCCTCCTCCTCCTCCTCCTCCCCCCTTCCTCCTCCTCCTCCCTCCCCCTCCTCCTCCCTCTCCTCCCTCCTCCTCCTCCCCCCTCCTCCTCCCTCCTCCTCCCCCTCCCCCTCCTCCTGCACCTCCTCCTCCTCCTCATCCTCATCCTCCTCCCCCTCCCCCCTCCTCCCCCTCCTCCCTCCTCCTCCTCCTCCCCTCCCCCTCCCCCTCCTGCCTCCTCCTCCTCCTCCTCCTCCTCGCTGCACGCTTCCTGCACACTTCAACCAAACATCCTCTGACATCTTCGGACTAAAGTGAACGTAGCTGAGCGAGCCGCTCCAGACTGAGACTCAGTCAGGTTTGGGAGTGAAAGGAGGCCAGCGCCTGTGTGAGCTGCTGCAGCCGGCTGCATGTCCAGCTGCAGCAGACCTCAAACTGACAGCATGTTGTTCTTTCTTTAGTCTCCTACATGCAGAGCAGCAAGTAGAGCACTTCCTGTTGCTCAGTATACAGGTCAGTGGTGTTTCACTGTGTCCATGTGGTGTAATTTAAATTAAAGGGTTAAAATGTAGAAAATAAACGTATGAATAACTTCACACATTCTTTTTTTGTGGACCCAGCATCAAATTTCTGCTTTTAATCCATTTAGAGAGAATATATTAGAGGATTATGGTAAAAATGTCTAAGTGGTGTAACCATAAAAACTTTGGAAGGAAGGGGAGGACGGAAGGAAGGGAGGACGGAAGGGAGGAAGGAAGGACGGAAGGAAGGAAGGAAGGAAGGAGGGAAGGAAGGAAGGAAGGAAGGAAGGAGGGAAGGAAGAAAGGAAAGAAGGAAGGAAGGCTGACTCTGACTACTGATGGAAGGATGAACATAAAACATCATTTTCTAAAAGTTCTGGTCTAAAAATAAAAATTCTACTTTCTCATGTTCTGGTTTTTATTTAGAGATTTGATGTTTTATCAGTTTTCAGTTTGCATGAATTAAAAGAAGATCTCTGATTATTACTGAACGAGGCTCTTCTACTTCAGTCAGAGATCAATCCTGTAACATCCATTAAGAAACTTCCTAAAAACCAGTTAGTCTCCATTATCACCATAAATGTGCCGTTATTATATTCAGATGATTTAAAGCTGTGTTAGTCCTTAATGTTTAAAATCAGGAGGAGAAGGTTGTTTCTGTGTGAATTGAAGGTTTCTGAGCAGCTGATAGAGACGAGGCTGACAGGAAGTTGATTGTTTCCACACAGACACAAATCAGCTGATATCAGAGTTGGAATACGAGCCGTCCTCGTTCTTTCTCCGTGCGGAGCGTCGGCTGATTATTAAGAGACGATCGGTTCACGTTCCGGTCAAGGTCGACCCGGAGATAAACTTTTATAGCCGTCGTCAAATCTCCATCAGACAGCAGAGGAGGAAGCTCGACGCTCCGAACCAGTAGAGGGAGGGAAGCTGGACGCTCCCAACCAGCAGAGGAGGAAGCTCGACGCTCCCAACCAGCAGAGGAGGAAGCTCGACGCTCCGAACCAGCAGAGGAGGAAGCTCGACGCTCCCAACCAGCAGAGGAGGAAGCTCGACGCTCCCAACCAGCAGAGGAGGAAGTTTTTTGCTTCAGTCCTTCCTACTTGCTTCTTCTTTCCTTGTATCCATTATTTTCTCCTTCCTTTCCGTCCTTCCTTCCTCTGCTTGCTTCTTTTTATTATTTTCTCCTACCTTTCTTCCTTTGCTTCCTTCCGTCTTCCCTTGTTTCCTTTGCTTTATTACTTTCTCCTTCCTTCTTTCTTTGCTTCTTTCCTTCCTTCCTTACCCTCTTCCTGTCTCCTTTCCTTGTTTCCTTCCTTGCCCCCTTCTCTCCTTCCTTCCTTGATTCCTTTGCTTTATTATTATTTCCTCCTTTCTTCCTTCCCATCTTTGTTCCTCCCTTCGTTGCTTCCTTGTTTTCCTTCTTTCCTTGTTCCTTCCTTCCTTATCCTTTTTATTCCTCTCTTCCTTCATTCCTTCCATCCTTCATATTATTGCCCTCCTCCCTTCCTTTCTTCCTCTTCCTCTCCTCCCTTCCTCTCCTTCCTCTCCTCTGTTTTTTCCTCTTTAGCGTCGGATGCTCACATCAGTCATTAGCTCGTCTCGTTTATTCCTTTTTTTATGATCACATTTTATCGCTGCATGTTTTTTATCACCTGGGCTCCAGGTTGTTGTGTTAGCGATTACATTCAATTGAAATGACATGCGTCGGTATCTGAAGCCTCCAGCTGTCTCGCTCCACCACTTCTTTACACACCACCACGGTAAAATTAGGAAATGCTCTTTACTTTTTTTTTTTTTTTTTTTATAAAGCTGAAGGTCATTTTCTCACGTTTCACTGTTAAAACCAACGAAAAAGCTCTGAAGCAGTTTGGGGGGGGAAAGAAATGGAAGGGAGGAAGAAGGGAGGGAAGGAAGGGAGGGGAGGGGAGTAAGAAAGGAAGGGACGGAGGAAGTCAGGAAGAAGGAAAGAAGGGAGGGAGGGAGGGGAAGGAAGGGAGGGAGAGAGGGTGGGGGAAGAACGGAAGGGAGGAAGAAGGGAGGGAAGGAAGGGAGGGAGGGAGGGAGGAAGAATGGAAGGGAGGAGGGAGGGAAGGAAAGGAGGGAGGGAGGAAGGAAAGGAGGGAGAAAGGAATGAGGAAAGGAAGGAAGAAAGGGAGGAAGGAATCTAACAAAGTGTTGAAGGAAAGACAAGTGGAGAGGAAAGGTTTAGTGAACAGCTCGGTGGGGTTTTAGTTTGTGATTTATGATGCAAATAAATTCATGGAGGATGAATGGAGGCGAGTTGAACAAACAGAGTGAAATAAGAGATACACACACAGAAATAGAAAGCTATGTGTCCTTGCTATGCCTGCGTGTGTGTGTGTGTGTGTGTGTGTGTGTGTGTGTGTGTGTGTGTGTGTGTGTGTGTGTGTGTGTGTGTGTGATGTATTTGTGAATGTCAACATCATCACAACAGAAACCGTAAAGCTTTGGATCATAAAATATCATTTACAGACAAATACATGCTAGTAGGTAACATCCTCCCCTTCCCTTCCCTACCTCCCTTCCCTCCCTTCCTTCCTACCTCCCTTCCTCCCTTCCTTCAGTGTTTCCCACACATAGACTAATTCGTGGCGGTGCACCCACAGATTCAACACCGGCCGCCACATATTGCGTTTCGTTATTAATTATTTTTTTAAACGCTAATTAAAAAATACGTATCATATTCGTTAAGCTGCATTTCCCTACACACACACACACACCACACACAGCCCCTCCCTCCGCGTGTGTCTCCATCAGCGAGATCATTCACCCCCCCCCCCGCCCCCCGCCGGCCTACCACCACACATTGCCTTCAGATCTGTGGGAAACACTGCTTCCTTCCCACCTCCCCTTCCTTCCTACCTACTTTCCTTCCTTCCTTCCTTCCTTCTTTCCCTCCCTTCCTTCCTTCCTTCCTTCCTTCCTTCCTCCTTTCTCTCCTTCCTTCTTTCCCTCCTTCCTTCCTCCCTTTCTTCCTGCCTGTTCCTTCCTTCCCTCCTTCCTTCCGTCCCATCCTTCATCCCTCTTTCCTCCCTTCTTCCTTCCATCTGTCCTTCCTTCCTACCTCCTTCTCTCTTGCCTTCTGTCCTTCCTTCCTCCCTCCCTCCTTCCTTCTCTCTTTCTTTCCTCACCCCTTCCTTCTTTCCTCTGTCCTTCCTTCCTTCTTTCCTCCATCCTTCCTCCCTTTCCTTCTTTCCCTACTTTCCTCCTTTCCCTTCCTTCCTCCCTCCTATCCTTCCTTCCACCCTCCTATCCTCCCTTCATCCTTCCCT
>NC_070598.1:2261032-2279063 GCF_027409825.1 Scomber japonicus | reverse complement strand
TCACTCCTTTCCATCCTTCTTCCTTCCTTCCTTCCTTGTCCTTCCTTCCTCCTTCCCTCCCCATCCTTCTTTCCTTCCTTCTTCCTCCCTTCCTCCCTTCCTCCTTCCTCCCTTCTTTCCTCCCTCCCTCCCTTCCTTCTTCCTCCCTCCTTTCCTTCCTTCTACCTCCCTTCTGTTCTTCCTCCCGTCTGTTCTGACTGTTCCTTCTTTCCTCCCTTCCTTCCCTCCGTCTATCCTTTCTCCCTCCCTACTTCTCTCTTTCCTCCCTTCCTTCTTTCCTATCTCCCTTCCTCCTTCTCTCTTTCTTTCCTCCCTTTCTTCTTTCCTTCCTTCCTTCCTCCTTTCCCCCTCCCTCCCTCCTCCTTTCCTCCCTCCCTCCCTTCCTTCCTTGTCTCAAACAGCAGTAGTATTAAAGTGTTTCCTGTCTCAGGTGGGGTATCAGTGAGGTTTGTTGGCTGAGCAGGTGTCAGCTGAGCCTCAGGGTGAAACCGTCTCTCTTTCCCTCCACAGACTCACCTTTCAGCCGCAGGAAGCTGATATTTACCCACAATCCTCCTGGCTCCGGGTGAGCCTTGTTTACACACACACTGACACACATTCACACATTAATCTTTCATCCACTCACTTATTCACTCACTCACTTTTTCCCTTCATCAGTGGCAGGTGAACACTTCTCCTCAACTTATTCAAGCAGGAAATAAAACATTATGATGTCATTATAAAGCTATGATGTCACAGTGTGGAGTACCTTCAAAATAAAAGCTTCACTACGACCATTTAAAATGAATCTATGAAGAGTTCTGGTGTTGAATGATTGATGTGTTGACCTGAGCAGAGTTTCAGAGTTTCAGATTTTAAACTTTAACGAAGCGTCGTAGAAGATTTAACCTGTAACGTAAACTCAGCTGTTAGTTACCTTCAAGTCAAGTTCTCCTCAAAATTTAACTTCCTCTAAATATCCTCCTCAATAAACTGGAATGAAATATATAATAGAGTATATGAACCTTCCTGTCATCCTCCCGTATGTTTTGACTGTTCCTTCCTTCCTTCCTTCCTTCCATCTATCCTTTCTCCCTCCCTACTTCTCCCTTTCTTTCCTCCCCCTACCTTCCTCCTTTCCTTCTTTCCTTCCTCCATCCCCCTTCCTTCCTTCATTCCTTCCTTCCTCCCTCATTCTTTCTTTCCTCCCCCCTACCTTCCTCCTTTCCTCTGTCTTTCTTTCCTTTCTCTATCCCCCTTTCTTCCTCCCTCCCTCCTACCTACCTTCCTTCCTTCCTTTCATCCTTTCATTTCTCCCTCCCTCCCTCCTCCCTCCTTTCCTCTGTCCTTCCTCCCTCCTTGCTTCCATCCTTCCAACCTTCCCTCCCTCCTTTCTTCCTCCCTCCCATCCTTCCTTCCTCCTTCCTTCCTCCTTTCCTTCCTTCTTCTTCTTCTTCTTTCTTGTCTAAATGTGTCGCCAACATTACCCACAATGCACCTCCTCTCTAAACAGCCCAGTCAGAGTTTAGGTGTGTTATTATACCAGCAGCATCTTCCTCCAGCAGAGATGAGGAATTTTACTTTAATGAAAAAACACAAAGGCACGAAAAAAGCTCACAGGAGGTTCAGGACACACACACCAACATTTTAAACTCTACTCTTCATCATCCTTACAGCATCTCTTCTTCTTCAGCTGCTTTTTAAATGTCTACTTTTCTACTTTTTGAACTGAAAGAATCAAACAAAAAATCCTCTAGTCTCCTTTTGCTCTTCTTCTCTCGTCTCATCCTCTCTTTCTTTCTCTTTTCTTCTTCTTCACATGCTTTAGTTCTTCCTCTCCTTTTCTCCTTTCCTTCCCATCCCTCTAACTCCTCTTCCTTTCATCTTTTATCTTCTCCATTCTTCATCTTCTCTTTATTCACATTTACTTCCTCTAGCTCTTCCTTCAACTCATCCCCTTCTTCTCCTCTTCCTCCTCCTCCTCTCTTCCTGGCATTTCTGTCGTTCCACCTCTCCTTGTGTCAGCGCTCTGTCGCTCAGCTGTCACTTTCAAATTGGGACACACACACACACACACACACACACACATACACACACATACACACACATACACACACACACACACACTGTCAGAAAATTATCAGCCTGTGGCTCGCGAAGCCTCCCGTCTTTCACCCCCGATGTTGTTTCAGCTACTCTCACACCATACCGACCAGGACACACACACACACACGCACACACACACACACACACACGCACACACACACGCACACACACACACACTCACACACACACGCACACACACACACACACACACACACACACACACACACACACATATATATATAATGCATCTGTGGACTCCCATGAAGGGACAAAGCTAAGTGTAGGTATTATTAGAGCACTGTTTAGTACCTAACACACACACGCACACACACACACGCACACACACACACGCACACACACACACGCACACACACACACACACACACACACCTAACTGACAGGTGTCCCATTGCAGTGACTGCCCAAAGCAACTGTGGGTTCTGCCTGTGTGTGTGTGTGTGTGTGTGTGTGTGTGTGTGTGTGTGTCAGGAAGGTACATTATCTCTAACCACAGACCTCTGCAGAGATCAAAGCAGGTATGACAAAAAAAAAGAGAAGTAGAAGCCAAAAAAAAGAAAAGCGAAAGAAGTTTGGGAATAAAAGAAGGAAGAAAGAAAGAAAGAAAGAAAGAAAGAAAGAAGATGGAAAGAAAGAAAGAAAGAACGAAAGAAAGAAAGAAAGTAAGAAGATGGAAAGAGGGACAACCAAAAAGACAAAAAGGATGAAATAAAGAGACAAATAAGAGCTATATGTGACTAAATAACTAATCAGAGTATCAATAGTAGAATAAATGTGATGATTTAGCGTCTCTGACAGTCAGACTTCAGATCTACTGACTGGAACTCCTTTTAATAATAAACCTTCACTGACTCAGAAAATCATTTCAAACTGTATTTAAAAAAATGTTTCAGGAAAGCATCGATGATAATTAAGTTTCACCTCAGACTGAATCATCATCATCATCATCATCATCATCATCATCATCATCATCATGTTAAACAACAGAGAGCGACCGACGGCTCTAAACTGCTTCGTCTCTGCTCATCTTTTCTTCTTCTTCTGAGCTCAGACTCATAAAAACGTACTTACAGCTCAGCGAGTAACAGGATTTCACTTCCACGTCAAAATAAGCTAAACACGATGTAACGTAGCAGCAAACATGGCGACTGTCGAGGAGATATTGATAATGTTCCTCTTGTTGCTTAAAAGACAAAAACCATATGTTTAAAGTTTCTAAACTACTTGCAAAACCTTTCCTCAAAAAGTTCCGCCATTATTATTTCTTCTTCGTGTCTCACTAGAGCACGAGGGTCAAACTCATTTTCATTCAAGGGCCACATACAGCCTGATCCCATGTGGGCTGGATCAGTAAAAGGAAGTAAGGAAGTAAGAAAGTAAATAAGGAAGGAAAAGAAGAGGAAGGAAAGATGGAAGGAAGGAAGGAGGGAAGGAAGGAAAAGAAGAGAGTAAGGAAAGAAGGAAGGAAGGAAGGAAGGAAAAGGAGAGGAAGGAAAGATGGAAGGAAGGAAAGAAGGAAAAGAAGAGAGGAAGGAAAGATGGAAGGAAGGAAGGAAGGAAGGAAGGAAGGAAGGAAGGAAAAGAAGAGAGTAAGGAAAGATGGAAGGAAGGAAGGAAGGAAGGAAGGAAAAGGAGAGGAAGGAAAGATGGAAGGAAGGAAGGAAGGAAAAGAAGAGAGTAAGGAAAGATGGAAGGAAGGAAGGAAGGAAGGAAGGAAGGAAGGAAAAGAAGAGAGTAAGGAAAGATGGAAGGAAGGAAGGAAGGAAAGATGGAAGGAAGGAAGGAAGGAAGGAAAGATGGAAGGAAGGAAGGAAGGAAAAGAAGAGAGGAAGGAAAGATGGAAGGAAGGAAGGAAGGAAGGAAGGAAAAGAAGAGAGTAAGGAAAGATGGAAGGAAGGAAGGAAGGAAAGATGGAAGGAAGGAAGGAAGGAAGGAAAGATGGAAGGAAGGAAGGAAGGAAAAGAAGAGAGGAAGGAAAGATGGAAGGAAGGAAGGAAGGAAGGAAGGAAAAGAAGAGAGTAAGGAAAGGAAGGAAGAAGGAAGGAAGGAAGGAAGGAAGGAAGGAGAGGAGAAGGAAGGAAGGAAGGAAAAGAAGAGAGTAAGGAAAGATGGAAGGAAGGAAGGAGGGAAGGAAAAGAAGAGAGGAAGGAAAGATGGAAGGAAGGAAGGAAGGAAAGAAGGAAGGAAGGAAAAGGAGAGGAAGGAAAGATGGAAGGAAGGAAGGAGGGAAGGAAAAGGAGAGGATGGAAAGATGGAAGGAAGGAAGGAAGGAAGGAAGGAAGGAAGGAAGGAAGGAAGGAAGAAAAAGAAGAGAGTAAGGAAAGATGGAAGGAAGGAAGAAAGAAAGGGAGCAAGGACAGATGAAAGGAAGGGAAAAAGGTAACATACGTAACACACTTTTTTAAACATAATTTCCCCAAAACAATCTACAAAAGAAAATGCGAATATATGTTTCCATTCACGACTGTTGTGTGAATATTAGCAGATAAACAGCAGGTGGCGCTAATTCTCCAGTCGGTGCCATTAAACCATCGCAGAAGAAGAAACACAACGAGATGATGTCATTACAAGAGTAGCGGTCAAACGGTCAAACGATGGAAAACATGACGGAAATACGACGTTTCTATTAGTTTCATGTATTGATGTGAGGAAGGTTATAGCCTCCTCCTCATCATCATCATTACTCCACACAGATCTTCACTGACGTCATTATTATTCATTTATTATCATTTATTCACTCAGTCTGTTTTGCTTTTCTTGCTTTTTATCCATACGGCTGCTGTTAGCACTGTAATACATACATGCAGTATATCCGCCTGTCTTATGCGTGTGTCGTTTATATATTTGTTTCTGATTGGTATATTTAAATTAAGGAAGGAAGGAAGGAAGGAAAAGAAGAGAGGAAAGAAATATGGAAGGAAGGAAGGAAGGGAACAAGGACAGATGGAAGGAGGAGAGGAAGGGAAGAAGGAAGGAAGGAAGGAAAAGAAGACAGGAAGGAGAGTGGGCCGCATTGGACCCCTTGGTAGGCTGGTTCTGGCCCACAGGCCACATGTTTAACCCCCTTGCACTAGAGCTACGTATGGAGTCAGTGACAGCAACACTGCCCCCCCCACCCATGGTTTCCGGTGGTACTGCTCCGTTTGGTCCGTATCCATAAGCTTTATGGCAGAGGTGTCAAACTCATTTTCATTCAAGGGCCACATACAGTCCAATTTTATCTAAGGTGGGCCGGATTATTAAAAAGATGAAAGGAAGGAAGGAAGGAAGGAAAAGAAGACATGAAAGAAGGAAGGAAAGAAGGAAGGAAGGAAGGAAGGAAGGAAGGAAAGAAAGGACAGATGGAAGGAAGGAAGGAAGGAAGGAAAGAAAGGACAGATGGAAGGAAGGAAGGAAAGATGGAAGGAAGCAAGGAAGGAAGGAAAGAAGGAAAAAAGAAAGAAAGAACGAAAGAAAGAAAGAAAGGGAGAAAGGACAGAAGGAAGGAAGGAAGGACAGAAGGGAGGAAGGAAGGAAGGAAAAAAAGACAGGAAGGAAAGTGGGCCGGTTTGGACCCCTCGGTGGGCCGATTCTGGTCCACGGGCCGCATGTTTGACACCCCTGCTTTGTGGAAACGTGCAGAAATAGAAGGCTACCGTCTGTATCCGTATTTAACGTTGAGCATAAATGGGCCTTTAGTCAACAAGCGGAATATCGGCCAATACCGATATTTGGCTGCTACATCGGTGCATCTCTACCTAACCTCCATCTAACCTGCAGCTTCACTTAACCCTCCTGTTGTGCTCAGGTCAAGAAAGGAAGGAAAGAAGGAAATGAGGAAGGAATGAAGGAAGGGAGGAAAGAGGAAGGAAGGAAGTGGGGAAAGAAGGAAATGAGGAAGGAACAAAGAAAGGGAGGAAAGGAGGAAAGAAGGGAGGAAAAGAGGGAGGAAGGAAGGAAGGAAGGAAGTGAGGAAGGAAGGAAGTGAGAAAAAAGGAAATGAGGAAGGAAGGAAGGAAGGGAGGGTGGAAAGGAAGGAAGGAAGTGGGGAAAGAAGGAAATGAGGAAGGAATGAAGGAAGGTCGAAAAAGGAGGAAAGAAGGAAGGAAGGGAGGAAAAGAGGGAGGAAGGAAGGAATGAAGGAAGGAAGGACATGAGCAAGGAAGGAAGTGAGAAAAAAGGAAATGAGGAAGGAAGGAAGGAAGTAACAAAGGAAGGAAGGAAGGAAGGAAGGAAGAAAAGAGGAAGGAAGTAAGGAGAGGAAAGAAAGAATGAGGAAGGAGAGAAGGAAGGAAGGAGAGAAGGAAGGAAGTGAGGAACAGTCAAAAGAGATGGGGTCAATTTGACCCGGGAACACAACAGGAGGATTAACAGCAACAACTGTGATGCTGTAAATTTATGAGACACATGTCATAAAATCTTGGTCACAATCCAGCCCTAGTCTCCTAGGAATAACCTTCATATACAACAGTTTTGTTTTCCCCATTTCTGTCGCCTTGGCAACAGCAACAACAACAACAAAAAAAAAAAAACAGGAAGCAAATGAATGAAGCTGCATTTATATATCACTCTGAGTTTGATGGTTGGAGGTCAGAGTTGACGGATGCAGGACTGAGCTTCACACCATAACTCACAGCATTGATGTGCTGCTTGATGTTGTTCCACCTCACTATGTTGCCTCCTGTTGTCCTCGAGTCAAGGAAGGAAGGAAGGAAGGGAGGAAGGGAGGAAAGGAAAGAAGGAAGGAAAGGAGGGAGGAAGGAAGGAGGGAGGGAGGAAGGAAAGAAGGGAGGAAGGAAAGGAGGAAGAAGGAAGGAAAGGAGGGAGGAAAGGAGGAAGGGAGGAAGGAAGGAAGGAAGGAGGGAGGAAGGAAGGAAAGAAGGGATTAAGGAAGGAAGAAAGAAGGAAGGAAAGGAGGGAGGAAGGAAGGAGGGAAGGAAGAACGGAGGTAGGAAAGAAGGAAGGAAGGTAGGAAAGAAGGACAGAGGAAAGAAAGAGAGAAGGAGGGAGGGAGGAAAGAAGAAGGGAGGAAGGAAGAATGAAGGAAAGGAGGGATGAAGGAAGGAAGGAAGGAAAGGAGGAAGGTAGGAAAGAAGGAAGGAAGGAGGGAAGGAAAGAAGGAGGGAAGAAAGGGGGATGAAAGAAAGGGGGATGGAGGAAGTACAGAAGGAAGGAAGGAAGGAAGGGAGGAAAGAAGAATAAGACGGGGTCAATTTGACCCGGGAGGACGACAGCAGCAGTGATGCTTTGAGTTTACTGCTCGTCACATCGTGAGAGAGACGCCTGTCATAAAACCTTGGTCACCATCCAGCCTCGTTTCCTAGGAATGACCTTCATATGCAATTATTTTGTTTTCCTATTTATGTTATGTTGCAAATGAAATTGCTTGCCTGCATTTCAAATGAATGAAGCCGCATTTATATATCACTCAGAGCTGGGTGGAGGTCGGAGGAAGAGACGGAGCTTCACTTCTGAATCCTGCATAATGTTTACATTCATGTTCGTGAACGACGGCACTTAGAGGAAATGTTTACAGTTCTCCAAATCTGTCTTTACCCTCCTGCTGTCCTCGAGCCAAGGAAGGAAGGGAGGAGGGAAGGGAGGAAAAGAGGGAGGAAGAGAGGAAGAAGTAAGGAAAGGAGGAAGAAGGAAGCAAAGGAGGGAGGGAAGGAGGGAGGAAGAAGGAAGGAAAGGAGGGAGGAAGAAGGAAGGAAAGGAGGGAGGGAGGGAGGAAGAAGGCAGGAAAGGAGGGAGGGAGGGAGGAGGGAAGGAAGGAAGGAAGGAAGGAAGGAAGGAAAGGAGGAAGGAAGAAAAAGGAGGAAAGAAGGAAGGAAGGAAGGAAGGAAGGAAGGAAGGAGGAAAGAAGGAAGGGAGGAAGGTAGGGAGGAGGAAAGAAAAAGAGAAGGAGGAAGGAAGGAAGGAAGGAAGGAAGGAAGTAAAGAAGGAGGGAGGAAGGAAGGACAAAAGGAAGGAAGAAAGGGGGATGGAGGAAGGAAAGAAGGAAGGGAGGAAAGAGAGAGGAAGGAAAGAAAGAGAGAAGGAGGAAGGAAGGAAGGAAGGACTGATGGAAGGAAGAACATTTATATATCACTCAGAGCTGGGTGGATGTCGGAGGAAGAGACGGAGCTTCACTTCTGAATCCTGCATCATGTTTACATTCATGTTCGTTAAAGATGGCACTTAGAGGAAATGTTTACAGTTCTCCAAATCTGTCTTTACCCTACTGTTGTCCTCGAAGGAAGGGAGGAAGAAGGAAGGAAAAGAGGGAGGGAGGGAGAGAGGGAGGGAGGGAGATGGAAGGAAAGGAGGGAGGGAGGGAGGGAGGGAGGAAGAAGGAAAGGGAGGAAGAAGGAAGGAAAGGACGGAGGGAGGGAGGGAGGGAAAGAGGGAGGTAGAAGGGAGGAAGGAAGGAAGGAAGGAAGGGAGGAAGGAGGGAGGAAAGGACAGAGAGAAGGAGGAAGGGAGGAAGGAAAGGAAGAAAGGAAGTAAAGAAGGAGAGGGAGGAAAGACAAAGGGAAGGAAGAAAGGGGGATGGAGGAAGGAAAGAAGGAAGGGAGGAAAGAGAGGGGAAGGAAAGAAAGAGAGAAGAAGGGAGGGAGGAAGGAAGGAACAGTCAAATCAGACGGGGTCAATTTGACCCGGGAGGATGACAGGAAGGTTAAAGCAGCAGTCAGGTTTTCCTCTCTGTAATCATTCCTCCTGTTCTTCATACTGAACATTAAAACCTTCTCATGTGATTTCAATGTAAAGTGATGGAGGACTAAAAGATGATCAGCTTCTATTGAGCTTCAGCAGTCTGAGTATCTGACACATTTACTGTCTTTTTAGCATCAGATTCCCTCTTAGTGTTTCCCTCCCTTCCTTCCTTCTTTCCTTCCTTCCTTCCTTAGTGTTTCCTGTTGAGCTGTGGTGGAAGTATAGTAACAAAAAGACTTTGCTACTAAAAACACTGTAACGTTGAAACACTGGACACTGAAGCTGGACGACCTCCATTGTTCTGGTTTGTGTGTTTCATAGATGTATTAGAGAGAATGAGTTTGTTCTCTCCCTAAACTTTGTTTGTGTTTTGGGTTTTGTTTTTATTTAAAGCTGCACTCAGGAAATGTCACGCCTGTCTGTGTTTATTAGTAGATTTGGGTCATTGCTGCTGTCTTGCTGCTGTTGGTCTTAAATGTCTAACCCTGGTTGTTGGACGCGTCTCACACACAGATCTAGGACAACGTTTTGGATAGACGCCAAAGATCTCACCACGTTTCTCTCATGATTGTAAACTTCTGTTTCAGACAACCACACATTGAATAGTTTGAAGGGTCCTAAATCTGAACTTGTAAGAACCGATATTGGTCTAGATTCTGCATAACATTCATCCGTACTTAACCCTACAGTTTGGGGTCTGAATTCAGGAGGGAGGAAGGAAGGAAGGAAGGAAGGAAGGAAGGAAGGAAGGAAAGGAGGGAAGGAAGGAAGGAAGAAGGAAGGAAAGGAGGGAGGGAGGACGGAGGGAGGGAAGGGAGGAAGGGAGGAAGGAAGGAAAGAAGAAGGAAGGAAGGGAAGGAGGGAGGGAGGAAGGAAGGAAGGAAGGAAGAAGGAATGGAGGAGGAAGGAAGGGAGGAAGAAGGAAGGAAGGGAGGAGGGAGGGAGGAAAGAAGGAAGGGAGGAGGGAGAGAGGAAGGAAGAAGGAAGGAAAGGAGGGAGGAAGGGAGGAAGAAGGAATGGAGGAGGGAGGAAGGAAGGAAGGAAGGAAGGAAGGAAGGAGGGACGGAGGAAGGAAGAAGGAAGGAAAGGAGGGAGGGAGGAAGGAAGGAAGGGAGGAGGAAAGGAGGAAGGAAGGGAGGAAGACAGGAAATGAGGAAGGAAGGGAGGAAAAAGGAAGGAAAGGAGGGAGGGAGGGAGGAAGAAGGAAGGAAAGGAAAGAGGAAGGAAGGAAACGAAGGAAGGAAGGACAGAGGACAGAAGGTAGGAAGGAAGGTAGGAAGGAAGGGAGGAAGACAGGAAATGAGGAAGGAAGGGGGGAAAAAGGAAGGAAAGGAGGGAGGGAGGAAGGAAGAAGGAAGGAAAGGAGGGAGGAAGGAAGAAGGAAGGAACGAAGAAGGAGGAAAGGAGGAAGGAAGGAAGGAATGAAGAAGGAGGAAAGGAGGAAGGAAGGGAGGGAGAAAGGAAATGAGGAAGGAAGGGAGGAAAAAGGAAAGAAAGGAGGGAGGGAGGAAGGAAGAAGGAAGGAAAGGAGGGAGGGAGGAAGGAAGGAAATGAAGGAAGGAAGGACAGAGGACAGAAGGTAGGAAGGAAGGGAGGAAGAAGGAAAGGAGGAAAGAAAGAGAGAGGGAGGGAGGAAGGACAGATAGCAGGAAGGAAGGGAGGAAAGAAGGAACAGTCAAAAACAGACGGGAGGACGACACAAAGGTTAAAGCAGCAAATTTCCAGCTACAAGCCTGCCTCTCCTAAATTTAGGCCATCACTGCGTCATCATCATAAAAAGCAAAGACAGATGGAGCCAAGACGAGAAACTCAGTCAAGAGTTAAGAGTCCGTCCAAACGTAACACACTTTTTAAACATAATTTCCTCAAAAAAAATCTGCAAAAGAAAATGCGAGTGTATGTTTCCATTCACGACTGTGGTGTGAATAGTAGCAGATAAACAGCAGGTGGCGCTAATTCTCCATTCGGTGCCATTAAACCACCACAGAAGAAGAAACACAACGAGATGATGTCATTACAAGAGTATCAGTCAAACGGTCAAACGATGGAAAACGGAAAAAGACGGAAATTCAACGTTTCTATTAGCTTCGTGTATTGATGTGAGGAAGGTTACAGCCTCCTCATCATCATCACTCTACACAGATCTTCACTGACGTCATTATTATTCATTTATTATCATTTATTCATTCAGTCTGTTTTGCTTTTCTTGCTTTTTATCCACACAGCTGCTGTTAGCACTGTAATACATACATGCAGTATACCCGCCTGTCTTATGCGTGTGTCGTTTATATTTTTGTTTCTGATTGGTATATTTCAATTATTGTCTAATATTGCAGCTCAGTGTTGGAAAACATGATGAAAACATGTTGGAAATGTGTTGTATGTGTGTATCATCATCACTACACACTGTTTACATTTGTTTTTTATCTACACAACAACTTTTACACCTCAGATATATCGGACACTTTCTTGCGATATTTCAACTTGGTTTTTTTTCTGAGGTTTTACAGGTTTTGATTGGAAACGCACATAAAAACATACTGTGTGTGTGTGTGTGTGTGTGTGTGTGTGTGTGTGTGTGTGTGTGTGTGTGTGTGTGTGTGTGTCCGTCCTCTCCCTCCAAACTCATATTGAGGTAATCTCCCAGAGTGGCCGGCTTTAAGCCTCGTCATCGCTCAGTCTCTCTCTCTCTCTCTCAGTCTCTCTCTCTCACACACACACACACACACACACACACACACACACACACACACACACACACACACACACACACACACACCTTCCTTCATTAGGCATCAATATTCAGGTTCATTTTAATTTAGCACCAAAGGAGGTCAGACAAGAGAGCTCATCACCCTGTTATAGCTTCGTCACGCGTGCTGAGACACACACACACACACACACACACACACACACACACACACACACACACACACACACACCATCCATTCTGCTCTACTTCTGCAGCAGATAGCGGTGGAGGCTGTAAATCGACTGCGGTCGTCACAGTCTGACTGACTGGAGGGAGACAGAGAGAGAAAATAAGGACAGTAAAGGTGGAAAAGGGTTCGATAAAAGTCTTCAGACAGTTTTCATCGACCATCAAACTTTTCACTAATGTGTGATCCAATGACGATCCAGTTGGTGACTCTTTGCTATTGTTTTAATATTTTGATTGTTTGGGGTTTTTTGACCAATGCAAGACGATCTAACTGATGAGAACTACTGTAAAAAATGCCAAAAGAGACGAGTGTGTTGGCAGTAATGCAGTGTGTCTGAGAACGAGCTCAACCATCAAATCCATTACATTTGGAAGATTTGTAAACAAACCTTTTCGGAAAACATTAACTTTCCTGAATTCTCCAGAACTGTTCAAACCCTAAACTGTAATATAAAAAAATGTGTGGGCACGGCAAATCTTCTCTATTCATGTATTTACTGTATGATCATGATAAATGATTTAATAGGAGTTGTCAATTGTCACTCTTTGACTTCAGGTTCAATTCCAGCAGCATTTGACATTTGTTGCATTTCACTCCTAATCTTCCTCTCACTGGTTTCTGCATCTCTACGGTCACTGTGATAGAACGAAAACAGCCTGGATATCTCAGAGAAGCCGAATTAAAAGCACACGTTCAAAAAGAAGCAACTGAAACATGTTTGTAGTTTAGTTTGATTCACGTTGAACATCAGCAGCAGGTGGAATCAATGAAAACTGAGAGCAGAACTTCATTTAGCTGATTTTTCCAAACAGGTTCTTTAAAATCAAACAATCTTCACTCTCAATCAATCAATCTTTATTTGTATAGCGCCAAATGACAACAGAGTCATCTCAAGGCTCTTTCCACATAGAGCAGGTTCTAAACCGAACTCTTCAGGTTTTAACTTTAAAGAGACCCAACATTCCCACATGAGACACAGTGGAGAGAAAAAACTCCCTTTTAACAGGAAGAACCCTCAGAACCAGACTCAGAGTGGGAGAACATCTGCCTCGACCGGTTGGGGTTGAGAGGAGAGAAAGGAAGGATGGAGGAGAGAAGCACAATGAAAATCTGTTTTATGTCAAACCTAAAGTGTTGAAAAGTTAAAGATCAGTTAAAAGTTATCCTGATCAGGCTTCTTGTTCCAGCCACAGCTTCACTAAAAGGTCTCAGTTTTCTTTTTTAATGAAACTAAAGAAAATACCTGATTAACATTTTCCTTTCTTCATGTAGAGTACAGATGGAGGTTTTACAGTAAAGTGATGAGCAGATCCTCAATAGGAGTCATATGATATAATCCATGTCCATCCCTAAACTTTTTAAAACTGCTATAAAATCCACTTTTATATTATCCTCTAGGAACAAAGATCTACACATTCATAATGTAGAGAAAACTATTTTCTGTAGAGAAAGACAAGGAAACCTACAAAAATGATATTTGCAAAACATGTTCAGCACCTTTATAGACAGGAGTAAAATACCCCCCCCACCCCCCCCCGCCCCCCTTGAGTGTTTAAAGTTTCAAAACATGAGGAAGAAAGGAAAGGGAAAAAAGGAAGAAAGAAAGAGAACGATCTGAAACTGTGATAATCACAGAAGTGAAAATGTGTCTTCTTCTGTCCTCACAAACCTGGCGTGATGCTGATCAGCTTAATAGGCTTTCTATTGATTCTGCCTGTCTGTTCACACACACACACACACACACACACACACACACACACACACACACACACACACACACACACACACACACACACACACACACACACACACACACGCACACACACTGCGACCCAGTTAGATTTATCCTATTTGAGTCTCTCTCCTCCCCACCTTGTCTCTTCAATTCTGTTATTCTTCCTGTCCGTGTGTGTGTGTGTGTGTGTGTGTGTGTGTGTGTGTGTGTGTGTGTGTGTGTGTGTGTGTCATGCTGTTCTCTTGTTCTTCTCACTGTCGTCCCTCGTGGCTGATTAAATCAGTTTCTATTAGGACCACACTCTCTCTCTCTCTCTCTAGGTCTCTAACTGTCTCTCTCTCTCCCTCTCTCTCTAATTCTCTCTCTCTCTCTCTCTCTCTCTCTCTCTCTCTCTAGGTCTCTCTCTCTCTCTCTCATTTTATCAACACGTCCCAGCTGCCAGCGTGTTTTTAAAAATTTGTGTTTCTAAAGATTTTTAAACTTCAGGAAAAAGAAAAAACAATAAAAAGTGAATCCTTGCTGTTTTTTGGGGCTTCCTGTCCGGTGTGAGTCTCTCTCTCTCTGTAACTCCTGAACTCTAAGATGCGGCCGACGGCTTCAGAAAGCTGGTGGACTATCTGGATCTTTGAGCTCAGATTAATGTGTTACATGTGAAGCTCCCAAAGGTCAAGAACGAACCCAAAAATAGAATCAGCCATCCCATGTAGGCATGAGAAGAGCTGTGCACAGTGGTTGTCTTCAGCTTCAATTCATGTCAGAGAATCCAGAGGAAACCAAAAGTCTCCAAACTTATCAAACTACTTCAACTTTCCCCAAAATTATAACTAAATACACAATTAAAGCCCTAAAATAAGCACATTCAACCATCTAGCTCCTGCTCTTCCAGCTGCTGTGTAACTTTAACATAAAATCAGGGCGCTTTATTTTGAAGTGCAAGCTTTTATTTTGTTATCTGCTATGAGAAACTGATGTAATTCATGCAGGAAGTCTTTTATTTGATTGTTTTGACTGTTCCTTCCTTCCTTCTTCCTCCCTCCTTTCCTTCCTTCCTTCCTTCCTTCCTTCCTCTTTTCCTTTCTCCCTTCCTCCCTCCCATCTTCCTTCTGTCCTCCCTCCTACCTTCCTTCCTTCTTCTTTTCTCCCTCCCTCCCTCCTACCTTCCTACCTTCCTTCCTTCTTTCCTCCCTCCCTCCATCCATCCATCCGTCCGTCCTTCCTTCCTTCCTTCCTTTCTCCCTCCCTCCCTCCCTCCCTCCCTCCCTCCCTCCCTCCTACCTTCCTTCTTTCCTCCCTCCCTCCTACCTTCCTTCTTTCTTTCCTCTGTCCTTCCTTCTTCCCTCCTACCTTCTTTCCTTCCTTCCTTTCTTTCTTTCTTCCCAACAGGAGGGTTAATAGTGAGACACAGTTTAATGTAAAGACAGAGCTGGGTTGAAGTAAGGCCATGTTTAGATCCAGTATCAACATGTGTCAGTTCAGGAACTCGCTGTTACAACACAATGGAAACAAAAACAGAATGAAGACGGAAAAATACCAGATACATCCAGAGGAAGACCAATGGAGACCAGTAAAGACCAGTAAAGACCAGTAAATACCACGAAAAGACCAGTAAAACCAGTAAAGACCATTAAAGACCAGTAAATACCACGAAAAGACCAATGGAGACGAGTAAAGTCCATAAAAGACCAGTAAAGACCATAAAAGACCAGTAAAGACCATAAAAGACCAGTAAAGACCAGTAAAGAGCACAGAGAGCAGAAGAAGTCCAGTCTTTATGCTACAGTCACAGTAAATGTTTGATGTTTTCAGTCCGTCTCCAAAGATCCATGTTTATGATTTTACTGTCACACCAATAATAATTAAAGTTATATTCACTAAAGGTTTTATTCTTTTTACACCTGCGGCTCTAACCCTAACCCTATATTTCAGTTAAATCTGCACATGTGGCCGTTCAGAACAAACAAACATGAATCCCTACAATATATTTATATTTGACTCATATCATATGCTCATATCATATATCACACAGACCTACATCAGACTAAAAGCATTAGTATTATAGATGCAATAATTAGCTGATGAATAAATTAGTCTGCAGCTATTATAATAATTGGTTCTTTGTTTTTTGAGTAATTTTTTTTTTTGAGTACATTTTTGGGGCTTTTGCCTTTAATGGACAGGTTAGTAGAGATAGACAGGAAACAGGAGGCAGAGAGAGGGGGCAATGACACGCAGGATAAGACCGCTCAGTGCGGGATTCGAACCGGGGTCGCCTGCAGCCAGGACTGTAGCCTCAATACATGGGGCGGGTGCTCTACCCACTAAAGAGCTATGCTCTACCCCTTTTTTGAGTAATTTTTTAAGAAGAAAACGTCTCTGATTCCAGCTTCTCAAATGTTTTAATATTTTCTGCTTTCTTTAGTCGTCTGTGACAATAATCTGAATATCTTTTGAGTTGTGGAGAAAATTAGAAATTATTCACCATTTTATAAACCGAATGATAATCTAATAATCTAATAATCAGTTAATGGAGATAAAAATCAACAGATGAAGCGATAATGAAAACATGGTGAGTAGCAGCTCTGGAGCGTAGTGGCTTCCTCCACACACACACACACACACACACACACACACACACACACACACACACACACACACACACACACACACAAGGCCGCGGCGACGGTCAGTAAAAAGAGCTGATGGATGATGAGAAGCGTCTGACTGACTGTTTCCTGTCTGTTCAGGCTGCTGCTGAACCAGTAAACATGAGCCCCAAGGACACACACACACACACACACACACACACACACACACACACACACACACACACACACACAGTGGCCTTGTCTATCACATGCTGATGAACATGGCAGTCTGTCATCGATCTCTGTCTGTCTCGATACATCTTCTACGATCATTCACAGTCTGTTTCTCATGTCCGTCTGTTTTTAACCGGACCCATCATCACCACATCTTCCTCTTCCTCCGCTGCTCCACTTCCTCTTCCTCTGCTGCTCCTCTTCCTCTGCTGCTCCTCTTCCTCTTCCTCTGCTGCTCATCTTCCTCTCCTCTTCCTTTGTTGCTCCTCTTCCTCTTCCTCTTCTACTGGTCCTTTATGCAGCCGCTCAGTTCAGCCTCTGTCTATTAACAGGCCGTTTTAGCTCCTGTCTCTTTAAGGCAGAGTGGAAATACCTTAGCAACCGCCTTAGCAACCGCCTTAGCAACCAAGGCTACCAACAAAAAGCCATTTTATGATGTAACTTTGCAAACGAAGCCTTAAGAGCAGGTTGAAAATCCAGTTTTTTTAACTTGCACGGAGCATTTTTACAAACTTCAACCTCAACTTTTAAAACTTTTACCATTATTGTAACCATGACAACAAATGTCCTATAAAATGAACAAATTGATCATCTTAGCCAAAGAACTCCAAATGTTCAATCCATCTGTACATGTTGGAGCTGAATCACATCGGAGACATGAGAGTGGAAGCAACCACCTTAGCAACCGCCTTAGCAACCACCTTAGCAACCAACAGAACTTGATTTGTAAGCAGCATTTTTCTTATACGTTCAAACACAAAAGTACGATATTAGAAGAACTTGAAAAATTACCAGAGTTTACTGGAAAAAGTAGAAATGAATAAATAAATAAATACTTTGTGCATTTTCAGTCTGTTAGAGATAAAAGCCAGTTTGCATTCCAGCAGATTTCCCTCCATGTCATGGCCTTCAGTATGTGTGGGTGTGTGTGTGTGTGTGTGTGTGTGTGTGTCCCTGTCTAACCTAGCAGCTGGTTAGCATGTTAGCTCGCCGCTCCGATCTATAAATGCTAATGTTTTTCTTGCTATGAACACAGAGCAGCTTATTCTGGTCCTCAGGGACGAATGGAGAGCTTAACCCTGACCACCCCGACGACCCCAACCATGACCCTGACACGACCCCACACACACACACACACACACACACACCCACACACACACACACACACACACACACACACACACACACACACACACACACACACACACACACACACACACACACACACACACACACAGCAGCTGACGGCCGTTCATCACTGCCAACAAGGAGGGAAAGACAGTTTGACTAATTTGATTTTATTTGTTCATTTCTCTTATTGCTCAGATTTTATTTCCACGGTGCTTTTCTGGTCATTTCATCCTGTTTTCTTCTTCTTCTATTCAAAATGCCAATTAAGTCCGTTTTAAACTTTAAACGTTAACTAACTCTAAAATAAAGGAGAGTCATGTTTCACCTCTCTCATCTCTCCATCAGTTACCTGTGACGTTTTAGTTGATTTGACTTCCTGTCCCTTCTTTCCTCCCTTACTTCCTTCCGTCTGTACTTCCTCCCTTCCTTCTTTCTTCCTTGCTTCTCTCTTTCTTTCCTCTGTCCTTCTTTCCTTCCTTCCTTCTTTCCTCCCTCCCTCCTTCTCGCTTTCTTTCCTTCCTTCCTTCTTCCTGCCTTCATTCCTTCCCTCCTTCCTCCCTCGCTTTTTTCCTTCCTTCTTCCTCCTTTCCTTCCTTCTTCCTTTCTTCCTCCCTCCTTTCCTTCCT
>NC_070598.1:2256526-2260532 GCF_027409825.1 Scomber japonicus | reverse complement strand
AGAGAGAGAGAGAGAGAGAGAGAGAGAGAGAGAGAGAGAGAGAGACATTTATTGTTGTTTTATGAACATGATTTTATTCTTATTGCTGGTTTAAAGTTTTAATGATGTAAATTTGTGCATTTTAACAAAATGATGCTGATGAAGCAGTTTTAAAGGAAAGAACGTGAAGGTGATGCTGCTGTGGAAAACTACATACACACTAGAAAGAAAGAAAAGAAAGAAAAGAGGAGAGAAGATGGAGAAGATATGGAAACAGTGAAATAAACAATAGAGGAAGAGACGAAGAGAAGAGAGGAAACTGGAAAATCAACTGTTCATTAATTTATATGTGTGTGCGTGTGTGAGTGTGTGTGAGAGTGTGTGTGTGTGTGTGTGTGTGTGTGTGTGTGTGTGTGTAGTTGTACTGTCTAGTCTAAACAGCGAGTCAATCACTCATCTCTAACATCAAACATCACTTAACAAAGAACATCGTGTTCATGTAAAAAACAACAGACTCGAAAAAATAAATTAAATAAAAACTAAAACAACTAAACCTTAAATAAGACATGAATCCTTCGGTTCTTCCTGCAGCGACTGAGGAAGCTGCAGGAAGCTGCAGGAAGCTGAGGAAGCTGCAGGAAGCTGAGGAAGCTGCAGGAAGCTGCAGGAAGCTGAGGAAGCTGAGGAAGCTGAGGAAGCTGAGAAAGCTGCAGGAAGCTCAGGAAGCTGCAGGAAGCTGAGGAAGCTGCAGGAAGCTCAGGAAGCTGCAGGAAGCTGCAGGAAGCTGAGGAAGCTGCAGGAAGCTGAGGAAGCTGCACGAAGCTGCAGGAAGCTGAGGAAGCTGAGGAAGCTGCAGGAAGCTGCAGGAAGCTGAGGAAGCTGCAGGAAGCTGCAGGAAGCTGAGGAAGCTGCAGGAAGCTGAGGAAGCTGCAGGAAGCTGAGGAAGCTGGAGGAAGCTGCAGGAAGCTGGAGGAAGCTGAGGAAGCTGCAGGAAGCTAAGGAAGCTGAGGAAGCTGCAGGAAGCTGCAGGAAGCTGAGGAAGCTGCAGGGAAGTTGCAGGAAGCTGAGGAAGCTGCAGGAAGCTAAGGAAGCTGAGGAAGCTGCAGGAAGCTAAGGAAGCTGCAGGAAGCTGAGGAAGCTGCAGGAAGCTAAGGAAGCTGCAGGAAGCTGAGGAAGCTGCAGGAAGCTGCAGGAAGCTGCACTCGTTTCCTTCTGCTGCTTTTTAGGGAAACACCTTTTTTATGATCATATAAACCTTCAGATGCTTTTTGGCAGCTGTTATTACTGCAGCAGAATAAACACATTAACACTTTAATATCTGGAGAAATGAGACTTTTTATTTGCTCTACACAAGAAAATATGACCATAAACATATTTCAGTGAATAAAAATGTCCGGCAGACGCTCAAAAACACTCAAAATGTCTCAGAAATAAAGACGATAATCTATAATATGTAAGATTTATGATTTAAGATCCACGTTTACTGTCTGATGCTAAAATCATAGATAGCAGTTATAATGTTTAATCTGTATAATGTAGTTTGGATGGAAGGAAGGAAGGAAGGAAGGAAGTGAGGAAATAAGGAGAGAAGGAAGGGACGAAGGAAAGGAGGAAGGAAGGAAGGAAGGAAGGAAGGAAGGATTGAAAGGAGTAAGGAGGGAGGGAAGGAGTAAGGAAAGACGGAAGGAAGAAAGAATAGGTGTAAGGAGGGAGGGAGGGATGAAGGAAAGGAGGAAGGAAGGATTGAAAGGAGTAAGGAGGGAGGAAGGGAAGGAGGAAGGAAGGAAGAAAGGAAAGGAGTAAGGAGGGAGGGAGGTAAAGGAGGGAAGTAAGGAGAGAAGGAAGAGAGGAAGGAAAGGAGGAAGGAAGGAAGAAAGAAAGGAAAGGAGGAAAAAAGGAAGGAAGGAAGGAAGGAAGGAAGGAAGGAAGGAAGGAAGGAAGGAAGGAAATAAGAGATGGGGTCAATTTGACCCGGGAGGACGACAGGAGGGTCAGGGTGAATTCATAATTAAGATATTTTATTGTCTCTTCTTGCATTTTATTCACATAAACTACTGAAATCACACTTTTGCAATGCATGCTGGGTAATTATTAAAATATTGTAGTTTTACTGTAATATTGTGTCTGCTTTGCTGTAGAAACACATTAATAAAGATAAAGAGGACGAAAGGCAGACGGAGAATAAAGAGAGAGAGAGAGAGAGAGCGAGAGAGCGAGAGAGAGAGAGAGAGAGAGAGAGAGAGAGAGATGGAGGAGTTTGACATGGCCGCCCCTCGTCAAAATAAATCACGGAGCAGCAAAGTGTTTTAAAATGTCGGCCTGCTGCTGCTGCTGCTGCTGCTGCTGGAGGAGCGAGCAGCTGTGATTTACTGCAGCCAGCTTCAGTTTTAATCATCAGCAGATCTGACTCCACTTTAATGTTTCTGCTGAGAGGCAACGCCGCCATGTTTCCCTCCACTTTAACACCTGGAAGACTACATTTCCCATCAGCCCCCCTGGCTTCCTGTGCCAACGTGGCCGACGTTTTACACTGTTTCACTTTTACTGATTTCATTCATATTAATCAGATGCGAGATTGACAAGATCGACTTCGCCTAGCAGAATTAAGAGCTGCGTTTCCATGGTAACAATCAGACACCACATGGGTTAACGAGGTTTTTGGTTAACAGTAGGTTATTATTCTTTGTCTTTAGTCTGTTCTGGATCCTCAGCTTGGACAAAGTTGTCACTACAGTCCACACAGAACGACCTTAGCAACCGCTTTAGCAACCACCTTAGGAACCATCTTAGGAACCCCCACAGCAACCACCTTAGGAACCACCACAGCAACCGCCTTAGAAACCACCTCAGGAATCACCGTAGCAACCGCCTTAGGAACCACCTCAGGAATCACTGTAGCAACCACCTTAGGAACCATCTTAGGAACCCCCACAGCAACCACCTTAGGAACCACCACAGCAACCGCCTTAGGAACCACCTCAGGAATCACTGTAGCAACCACCTTAGGAACCACCTTAGGAACCACCACAGCAACCACCTTAGTAACCACCTAAGGAACCGCCTTAGGAACCATCTTAGCAACCAACTAAGCAAACACCTTAGGAACCTCGTTAGCAACCACTTTAGGAACCACCTCAGGAAACACCTTACCAACCACCGTAGCTACCACCATAGCAACCACCTTAGGAACCGCCTTAATAATCCTGGTTTTTGAATTACAGGCAGCATTTTAACGGACATTCACCTCAGTTTTAGAAGGTACAGATTAATAATCGTCATCCTGCTGATAGTGAGGTCAGATGAGGAAAAGTGTAAAAGTGTGTGTGAAGAGTTAAATATGAAAGACTTGATAAAGTAGATACATGTTACATAGACCATGTGTCAGTGTGGGTGGTGAAGGTGAAGGTAGCTGCTGCTCATCTTTTTTTAACAGGAAGCAAAACAGAACCAGGAGGAGGAGGAGGAGGAGGAAGAGGAGGAGGAGGAGGAGGAAGAGGAAGATGAGGAGGAGGAGGAGGAGGATGAGCAGAGGGAGGAGGAGGAGAGGGAGGTGGTGGAAGAGGAGGAGCAGAGGGAGGAGGAAGAGGAGGAGGAGGACGAAGAGGAGGAAGAGGAGGACAAGGAGGAGGAGGAGGAGGAGGAGGAGAGGGAGGAGGAGGAGGAGGAGGAGGAGGAGAGGGAGGAGAAGGAGGAGGAGGAAGAGGAAGAGAAGGAAGAGGAGGAGGAGGAGGAGGAGCAGAGGGAGCAGGTGTGGGAGGTTGAACAGGTGGAGGAGGAGCAGGAAGAGGAGGAGGAGGAGGAGGAGGAGGAGGAGCAGAGGGAGCAGGTGTGGGAGGTTGAACAGGTGGAGGAGGAGGAGGAGGAGGAAGAGGAGGAGGAGCAGGAGGAAGAAGAGGAGGAGGAAGAGGAGGAGGAGCAGGAGCGACAGCAGCATTAACGGGAGGTGGAGTGACTCCATGTGTCGCTGATAAATCAACGAGACCTCAAAGCAGACGAGCAGACGAGCCGTCTCCAAGGTCAGCTGACC
>NC_070598.1:2189026-2251526 GCF_027409825.1 Scomber japonicus | reverse complement strand
TACAAGAAGAAGAAGAAGAAGAAGAAGAAGAAGAAGAAGAAGGAGGAGGAGGAATAAAATGTCAGTGTCCAAAATTCCCAACAACTTTGTTTTTAACATTTTTAAGATTGTTTCATAGTTTATGAGTTTGTCTCATATTCATATTTAACTTCCTGTTGTCCTCAAGTCAAGGGAGGAAGGGAGGGAGGAAGGAAGGAAGGAAGGAAGGGAGGGAGGGAGGGAGGGAGGGAGGAAGGGAAGGAAGGAAGGTAGGAGGGAGGGAGAAAGGAAAGAAGGAAGGAGGCAGGAAGAGAGAAAGGAAAAGATGAAGGGAGGAGGTAAAGGAAGGGAAGAAGGGAGGAAGGAAGAAAGGGGATGGAGGAAGGAAAGAAGGAAGGGAGGAAGGAAGGAAGGAAAGGAGGGAGGAAGAAGGAAAGAAAGGAGGGAAGAAAGGAAAGAAGGAAGGGAGGACAGAAGGAAGGAAGGAAGGAAGGAAGGGAGGGAGGGAGGAAGGATGGAAGGGAGGAAGAAGGAAGGAAAGGAGGGAGGAAGGAATGTGACTCCAGACTGTAACAGGAAGTAGAGAAGTTGTGCTGCATTGTTACAGGAAGTAGAGAAGCTGTGCTGCATTGTTACAGGAAGTAGAGAAGTTGTGACTCCAGATTGTTACAGGAAGTAGAGAAGTTGTGCTGCATTGTTACAGGAAGTAGAGAAGTTGTGCTGCTGACACTAATGTGACTCCAGACTGTTACAGGAAGTAGAGAAGTTGTGCTGCATTGTTACAGGAAGTAGAGAAGTTGTGCTGCATTGTTACAGGAAGTAGAGAAGTTGTGCTGCTGACTCTAATGTGACTCCAGATTGTTACAGGAAGTAGAGAAGTTGTGCTGCATTGTTACAGGAAGTAGAGAAGTTGTGCTGCTGACACTAATGTGACTCCAGACTGTAACAGGAAGTAGAGAAGTTGTGCTGCTGACACTAATGTGACTCCAGATTGTTACAGGAAGTAGAGAAGCTGGTTGTGCTGCTGACACTAATGTGACTCCAGACTGTAACAGGAAGTAGAGAAGTTGTGCTGCAGGAAGTAGAGAAGCTGGTTGTGCTGCTGACACTAATGTGACTCCAGACTGTAACAGGAAGTAGAGAAGTTGTGCTGCAGGAAGTAGAGAAGCTGGTTGTGCTGCTGACACTAATGTGACTCCAGACTGTTACAGGAAGTAGAGAAGTTGTGCTGCATTGTTACAGGAAGTAGAGAAGTTGTGCTGCATTGTTACAGGAAGTAGAGAAGCTGGTTGTGCTGCTGACACTAATGTGACTCCAGATTGTTACAGGAAGTAGAGAAGTTGTGCTGCTGACACTAATGTGACTCCAGACTGTAACAGGAAGTAGAGAAGTCGTCACTTTTAAGAGTATTTCTCCTCGGAGCTGCTTTAACAGAAGAATAACAGATAAGTGAAGCGTCAGCGCTCTGGGAGAGGATCACCCAGATTAAAGCGGAGGAGAGAGGAAGCACATCTGTCCGTCCTGACTCAGCTTCAACACCAATGACTCACAACCTTCAGCTGAAACTGTCCCAAACTCTCCGTCCTCCTGGTCTGACTCAACAAACACATACTTAACGTTTAACTTCCTGTCACTGGGTTTGAGCCGCTGTCATCATTTCAGTTCTCATTTTGAACCTTTTACTATACGTTAGAATGAGAAATCCAAACCATAATCCATCCTTCCTTCGTGTCACCTGTCCTTCCTTCCTTACTTCTTTCGATCCCTCCTTCCTTTCTTTTTTCCTTCCTTCCTTCCAACCATCCTTCTTCCTTCCATCCTTCCCTCCCTCCTTCCTTCCTTCCTTCCATCCTTACTTCCGTCGATCCTTCCTTCCTTTCGATTTTCCTTCCTTCCTTCCAACCATCCTTCTTCCTTCCATCCTTCCTTCCCTCCTTCCTTCCTTCCTTTCTTCGTGTCACCTGTCCTTCCTTCCTTGCTTCCTTCCTTCCTTCCTTCCTTTTTAGATACAGGTTGTGCTACGTTTGCTATAGATACAGATTGTTCTATGGTTGCTATAGATACAGGTTGTGTTATGGTTGCTATAGATACAGGTTGTTCTATGGTTGCTATAGATACAGGTCGTGCTATGGTTGATATAGATACAGGTTGTTCTATGGTTGCTATAGTTACAGGTTGTTCTATGGTTCCTATAGATACAGGTTGTTTTATGGTTGCTATAGATACAGGTTGTGCTATGGTTGCTATAGATACAGGTTGTTCTATGGTTGCTATAGATACAGGTTGTTCTATGGTTGCTATAGATACAGGTTGTGCTATGGTTGCTATAGATACAGGTTGTGCTATGCTTGCTATAGATACAGATTGCGCTATGGTTGCTATAGATACAGGTTGTTCTATGGTTGCTATAGATACAGGTTGTGCTATGCTTGCTATAGATACAGATTGCGCTATGGTTGCTATAGATACAGGTTGTGCTATGGTTGCTATAGATACAGGCTGTGCTGACATCAGAGATCCTGCTGGAGACATTTATGAAGCTGACTTTCATTTCTCATCTTGAATGAGTCTCTAACATGTTTTTAATAAAAGTTTAGAAGTTTCGATGCATACAAGGATTAGATACTGAACTCATAACTTCACATTAAATCATTCTGAAACGAAAGCTGCACCTAAACTTTATTTAGAAATCCACAGATTAATTACCAGTTAATGAGTTTTGGTGTATTGAAAGCAAAGTTAAGTGAAGCTGACATCCTGCTGCACGCCGCTCACATCTGAATCTAAACTTGGCTCGTCTGGATGATGAAACACAGCTGATGCTTCTCGGTTCCTAGATAAGATCTAAACAGCCGCTTGACGTCCTGCTCCGGAGCTTCGGTCGGAGCTGCGGACCATTTGGAGAAACCGGTCTTTCACATTTCACGAGATATACGCGGCAAACGTTCGTGTCTTTCATGAGAGTTAATGGCTCTGAAAACACACAAAAGGAAATGAATCCAAAGCAAACGCAGAGGAGAGGATTGTCAGCGCTCAGGAGGATTTTTTAAGCTCTGCGATAAAAAATAAAACCCTATAGAGCCGCTCTCAGGTTTCATACGGAGCCTTTACGGCACAAAGGTTGCAGATAATAAGCAGGAAGCTGGTTTCAGGCTGCAGGACTGATGTCAGAGCACAGAGACGCAGCGCTGCCTCGTCCCTCAAACAGCAGCTCCTGTTGTCTCAGGAAAGGTCAGGCCTGCTGCTCCAACGCTGAACAAACACTACAACACCGTGTGGGGCTTTGCAGCTGCACGCACACACACACACACACACACAGGGACACGCACAGGGACACGCACACACACACACACACACACACACACACAGGGACACACACACACACACACACACACACACACACACACACACACACACACACACACAGGGACACACAGAGGAACACACACACACACAGGAACACACACAGGCATACTTTACCTGCACACAAACTGACACACAAACACACCAAATACGGGTTCGGGCATCTCACACACAGAGACAGAGAGACACACACATACACACTCACACACACACACAGAGACACACACACACACACAGAGACAGAGACAGAGAGACACACACATACACACTCACACAGACAGACACACACATACACACACACACACACACACACACAGAGAGAGAGACACACACAGACACACTCACAGAGACAGACACACACATACACACACACACACACACTCACACACACACACAGAGAGACACATACACACAGAGACACACACCCAAACACACACACACCCCCACACATAAAGAGACACACACACACACACACACACACACACACACACACACACAGACACACACACAGACACACACACAGAGAGACACACTCACACACACACACACACACACACACACACACACACACACACACACACAGATGAATGCGATGCATGCGAGGCAGGCGGTGCAGCGTTGGGACACCTGTTGTGTAGCGGGGAGGAGCAGAGAGGAGCGGAGCGGTGTGTGTGTGTGTGTGTGTGTGTGTGTGTGTGTGTGTGTGTGTGTGTGTGTTGAGGTGTGTGTGTTGAGGTGTTGAGGTGTCGACACAGACGCTGCAGGCTGTTACAGTTACTTAACTCTTCCACTTCAGACTACATGATGTCATCGCAGCTTGATGATGTCACAGCGTAGCGACCGCGGCTAGACACACGCTAAAGCTGTAACAAGCATCTTTATTAATCCAGAAATGAGGAGTTTGAGTCTAGTGAACAACTTTTAACCCTTTAATGCCAGGTGAGTGTTAGAGAGGTTCATGTAGTGCAGGGATGAATTATTAAATATGTTAAAGTTTATTTTATATTTATATTAATTCATGTTGGAGATGTGAGCATAAGGTAGAGAAGCTCATGTATCTGAATGTGTCATCATCATATATTAAAGGTTTAGTAGAGCTTTGACCTTTGACCCTGTCTGTTCTGACTGTTCCTTCCTTCTGTCCTTCTTTCCTCCCTTCCTTCCTTCCGTCCTTCTCTTTCCTTCCTTCACTCCCTCACTCCTTCCTCCCTTCCCTCCCTCCTTCCTTCTCTCTATCCTTCCTCCCTTCCTTTCCTTCCTTCTTTCCTTCCTTCCTCCCTTCTGTCCTTCTTTCCTCCTTCCTTCTTTCCTCCCTGCCTCCTTCTCTTTCCTTCCTTCACTCCCTCACTCTTTTCTCCCTTCCCTCCCTTTTTCTCTCTTTCCTTCCTCCCTTCCTTCTTCCCTCCTTTCCTTCCTTCTTTCTCCTTCCCTCCTCCTTTCCTTCCTTCCTTCCTTCCTTCCTTTCCTTCCTCCCCTCCCTCCCTCTTTCCTTCTTTCCTCCCTTCCTTTCCTTCCTCCCTTCCTTCTGTCCATCTTTCCTCCCTTCCTTCCTTCTTTCCTTACTCCCTCCTTCTCTTTCCTTCCTTCACTCCCTCACTCACTCCTTCCTCCCTTCTTCTCTCGTTCCTTCCTCCCTTCCTTCTTTCTCCTTCCCCCCTCCTTTCCTTCCTCCTTTCCGTCCTTCTTCCTTTCTTCCTAACTTCCTTCCTTGACTCGAGGACAACAGGAGGATTAAACAACTGAAAATTAAACTGCAAAAACTTCCAGATGCATCAAATATGAAACTCACGTATGCAAATTAATTGTCAAATGAGTTGAATGCCAGAAGGTCCGATAAACACTCCAGTTTCAAATAATTAGAATGGTGCTGGTAATTATTTGATGGTTCAGAGTTATAAAAACCTGATTTCCTGTTACAGTGGATGTATGATGATAAATGAAGCCTTTAAAGTCAATGCAAACATTTCCTACAGGTGTATAAACTCTTATTGGTTGCATGCAAACCCTTTCAGAATAAAAGCACGGAGGAGGAAGTAGCGTGACCTAGCTGCAGGATAATGATCCACAACAAACCTCCAGGTGTCAGAATGACCTCCGAATAAATTAAAAGGCTTCATATGGTAACACCAGCACAGATATAGAGATGATTTAGGGGTTAAATGGACAAAAAGGTGAAACCAAAGCAACCTGAAAGTGTATTTGTAGAAACTTCTGCAACAATATTTGATTTCCAGATAAAGATGGAAGCTTTGATGATTAAATATTGTGTTTATAATTTCATTTTTGACACATTAAACGATCTAAATTTCACTAAAACTCAAAAAACAAATGCTGAGTAGTTTCTATCTGCAGGTCAGCTGCCCAGAAACTTCTCTCTACATTAATGAATCAGATGTTTTAGTGCACAGAACTTTTTAATTTTTCCATATTTGTCCAAACATATTGCAGATTTAACAGATTTAACTGATTTAACCCCGACTGCTGTGACTTTAAAATGTCAAATAAGTTCACATGCAGAACCAATTGATCTACTAAAGCCTGTGTGTTATAGATCTGCATTATTATCCATCTTCTCTATATTTTAATCCAAATACACTCTCAGTCTTTCATGGGTAGAATAAGATAAGTTCCTGAATCTGCAGCAAAAATCAATCAGCTGACATCAGAGCAGCAAACAGAGGAGACTTCAACACTTCACCTGAAGCATCCAGCAAACCAACATCAACCATCAGATGGAGGTTTAACTCCTATCATCTTCTCCTCACTCGTCTTATTGTGTCATTGACTTCTTTTACTTCCTGTCTGCATTATAAATCTCTCCTCTGGACTTCATGTAAGGCTTTATTCCCTTCCTTTCCTTCCTCCCTTCCTTCTGTCCTTCCTCCCTCCCTCCCTCCCTCCTTCTTTCCTTCCTCCCTTCCTTCTGTCCTTCTTTCCTTCCTTCTTCCTCCTTTCCTTCCCCCCTACTTTCCTTCCTCCCTTTCTTTCCATCCTTCTTCCTTCCTTCCTAACTTCCTGACTTCCCTTCTTCTGACTTCCCTCCCTTCTTCTCTCTTTCCTTCCTCCCTTCCTTCCCCCCTCCTTTCCTTCCTTCTTCCTCCTTTACTTCCTCCCTACTTTCCTTCCTCCCTTTCTTTCCATCCTTCTTCCTTCCTTCCTAACTTCCTGACTTCCCTTCTTCTGACTTCCCTCCCTTCTTCTCTCTTTCCTTCCTCCCTTCCTTCCCCCCTCCTTTCCTTCCTTCTTCCTCCTTTCCTTCCCCCCTACTTTCCTTCCTCCCTTCCTTTCCATCCTTCTTCCTTCCTTCCTAACTTCCTGACTTTATGTAAGGCTTTATTCCTATCAAGAGGTTGTTCTGTATTGTTGGTGTTTGTAATGATACGATGGAAAGGATAATAAAACTATGAATCTTTAAAAGAACAGAGAGCAGAACAATGATCACTCTTCATCGTCGTCATCATCAGGATCAGACTCATCAGCAAAGACTCAGAACTAAAAACTCAGAAATGATGTTTGTTTTTAACTTTAAGGTTAAATTCACTATTAGAGATTCACCAGGATGAACAACACTACTCTTTATCTGCTGCTTTAAGACTCAAACAGCTTCATCTGCATTCTTCCTTCCTTCTTTCCTTCTGTCCTTCCTTCTTTCTGTCCTTCCTGACTTCCTTCCTTCCTCCCTTCTTTCTGTCCTTCCTTCTGTCCTTCCTTCCTTCTTTCTGTCCTTCCTTCTTTTTGTCCTTCTGTCCTTCCTTCATTCCTTCCTCCCTCCCTTCCTTCTGTCCTTCTTTCTGTCCTTCCTTCTTTCTGTCCTTCCTGACTTCCTTCCTTCCTTCCTTCCTCCCCTCTGTCCTTCCCTTCCTTCTGTCCTTCCTTCCTCCCTTCCTTCTTTCTGTCCTTCTTTCCTTCCTTCCTTCCTTCTTTCTGTCCTTCTTTCCTTCCTTCTTTGCTTCTTTCCTTCCTTCCTTCTTTCCTTCCTTCCCTTTTTGTCCTTCCTTCTTTCTGTCCTTCTGCCCTTCCTTCCTTCCCTCTTTCTTTCTTTTTGTCCTTCCTTCCTTCTGCCCTTCCTTCCCTTTTTCTTTTTGTCCTTCCTTCCTTCTGCCCTTCCTTCCCTTTTTCTTTTTGTCCTTCCTTCATTCCTTCCTTCTTTCTGTCCTTCTTTCCTTCCTTCCTTCTTTCCTTCCTTCTGTCCTTCCTTCCTTCCTTCCTTCATTCCTTCTTTCTGTCCTTCCTTCCTTCCTTCTTTCTTTCTGTCCTTCCCTCCATCCTTCCCTCCTTCCTTCCTTCCTTCCTACATTACCTCTCCTGTTGAGCCACTGTGGATACTTTTACACACTTTATGTATTTAGTCTTTTAAATGATTAAATAAAATATCTAATAGTAAGATTTTACAAGTTTAAACTGTAGAAGAAGGTTTTTAGTTTGATGTGAATATAAGACGACACTTATTATATGATTAATATGACATTAAAGCATTAATCTTCTCTTATTTCTTATCTTATGTTGGAAATGACAAAATAATAATAATATAATCATTCCTATCATCATCTTCCTCATCATCATCATCATTTTACAGGTTATAATCAGTTTTAATGACGAGTGTTGTTCAGTTTCTGATGAGTTGCAGTAACAGCTGATGTAACTGCGCGGTTGCAAAGGATTCATCCAGAAGGTGAAAAAGGTCAAAGGTCATCAGGCAAATCCTAAAGAGCCCAGTTTCAGGTCGAACTTCCTTTATTTCTATCTCTCTCTCTCTCTCTCTCTCTTCTATCTCTTCAACATCTGTTTCATCAAAACAACAAAATGCAACATGGAGGACATATTAATAATCTACAACACAAAAGATAATCAGTTTACTAAAGTAGAAATAATCTCCTTTAAGAAGCCGGATTAAGAGCATTTATGGCATTTTTGGGGAATTTCTTTTATCAAAATATTTGCATTTTCATCTTCTTTCAATGCATTAATCATCTAATTGTTACAAAAACTGCACAAAAAAACCCAACTTTCAATAAATCCACAATAAAAAACAGTTTAAAATTAACACCAAACTGATCTTTTATGTTCTTTTTCACACAACTAAACACTAAACACGCACTTTAAGCCCCAAAAATAAGATTATAGGAAAACCAGACTGTCTCTCCAACGCTACACTGGATCATATGAAGAGTCATTTACAGCCCTGCTAAGTCACTTTAATGCTTCTGTAATATAAACAGCAAGCACCAGCAACGTTAGGAATATACAAGGAGCAATAAAAACATATTTAAGTATTTTATTTTAGCAGAATTATCTTAATATTGGGTCAGATATCAGTGCGTAAAGGTTCCTGACGCAATGTGGAGATATTATCAGATTATGACATTTTTCTGGAGGTTCAAATATGTGACAAGCAGCAGGTATAAAAGCTCAGCCATCCAAATGTTTCTCCGCTTACACAAACACAGCCGGTTAATTAATGGAAAGTGTGGAGCACGGCGCGGCGCGGCACGGCACGGCTCGGGGCTCGGCTCCGGCACAGCTGATAGGGAGCAAGGGTTGCATAGGAACAGGGAGGAAACGGGATCTCTGGAGGCTGAAAGTGGCTCATAACAGGGATGAAGAGGAGCTGCACAGCCGGCTTCATCTTTGCTTTTTTACTTTTTAATAAGAAAGCATGTTTTTATGATTTTTAAAGATTGATCTGAGGGCTACGTCATCCAAAAAAACTATCACCAAATAATCCAAACTGTGCGTAAAACGTGAAGTTAAATCATGTGAGAGCAGAAAAATAAAAGAGAAATGAACTCTGATGTGTTGATTTTGAACATTTAAGGAAGTTTCCATGTGGTTATTATAATTAAATGCCCCAAAAATCACGTTAAGATGCTTCATTGTGGCGCCAAACTGGTTAAAATGTGCGTATGTGTGTGTGTTTTTTTTTATTGCAGATTAAATTAATTTAAAAAAAAAAGTGAAATATTACTGACAGTGACAGTGTCGCAGGTGTTTTGGCTTGTCAGGATCAACTGGCTCTAAAAGGTCAGAGTTCACCCCCCCTACCCCACCACCCCTACCCCTCCTCATTAACCCTTAAACAGGCACCAGGAGATACATTTATATTTACATGTTTTATTGCCTATGTTAATAAAGGCAACTCCTAAAATCCCAAAAATATGTTTAAAATGTTTATTTAGGTGTAAATAAGATGCTTAAGTACATAAAAAAGTGAATAAAAAGAATAATTAACATGTTATTTTATCACTCCTGCCTGTTTAAAGGGTTAAAGAACAGGATTATTCTCCATAATAGGCTAATAATAATAATAATTATAAAGAAGTACTCACATGTGAAACTCCTGCGTTAAAAACTGCGGGTTGTTGAAAGAAAAAGAAAAAGAAAAAAAAAAAAAAAAGAATCTCCGTTTTCTTTCTGTCACACCATCACCGGCTCCGTGTCCCGCTCACAGCTGCCAAATCCCATCCGGAGAGGAGGCGCAAAGTGGCCGATCCATGAGCAACCTAAACTCCCCTGCCAAAAAAAAAAAAAAAAAAAAAAAGTGCAAATATCTCTAAAATATCTCTGTGCAAAAAAAAAAAAAAAAAAAAAGCAACGAAGAAGAAGAAGTGGGTTTTTTTTTTTGTGAGTTAAATCCCGCGTGGAGTGATGGAGATGGAGATGGAGATGGATGTGAAGGGTGCACGAGCGCAGAAGTGTCCCTCCACCAGCAGCAGTGAGAGTGAGAGAGGAGCGGACTGTGCAGCTTCAGCGCAGCCGGGGAAGGAGAGGTGCGCGCCGGGGAAGCAGCTCCAGCTTCAGCTTCACTCCGTCTGCTCCTCTTCCTCCGTCATCTTCACAACTTCAGCTTGCTGCTTTTAATCCTGCACGCGCACTGCTTCACCTCTTTTTATTCTTTTAAATCCCGTAAACACTTCTCATCCTCCTCCAGCAGCAGCAGCAGCAGCAGCAGCTCAGGGTTTTATTTTAATTTCTTCTCATCATTTAAAATCAGGTGTGATGTTTAATTAAGAACACAAAGCTCTCCAATCACAAATCAAAGCTCCAGCTGTTGCTTTTCTTCTTCTTCTTCTTTCTTTTTGTTCTTTATCGATACATTTAATGAGAAGGAGGAAAAGTGTGAAGTTTTTGCCGTCAGAGCGGAGTGTTGTGCTGCGTGTCGGTGCGTCGGTAGGTCGGTAGGCGGGTAGGGCTGACCGGCCGGACTCCCATCATCCCCGCTGCTTGATCGCCCCCTGCACGCGGAGAGAGAGAGAGAGAGAGAGAGAGAGAGAGAGAGAGAGAGAGAGAGAGAGAGAGAGAGAGAGAGAGAGAGAGAGAGATGGAGGAGGTGTTTGGAGGGAATTGGGTGGGGGTGGGGGGGGTGTGGATGGGAGGGAGGGGGGTGTATCGCGAGGTTATGTTCGTAGTCCCGTTTGTCTCGCACTGAAGTGGCCGAGGACACGCGCGCACACGCACATGCACGCGCCCAAGGGGAGGGAAGGGAAGGGAAGGGAAGACACACACACACACACACACACACACAACTCAAAAGCCTAGAGTAAGAAGAACACACTGAGACATGCAAAACACACAATTGTGCACCACACACGCACACACACACACACACACACACACACACACACACACACACACACACACACACACACACACACACACACACACACACACACACACACAAATGTACAGCCTAGAGTAACAAGAACAAACAGAGACATGCAAAAACACACGTGCACACACATACACACTCAAAAGCCAAGAGTTGACATGCACAGGGAAATACACACACACACACACACACACACACACACACACACACACACACACACACACACACACACACACACACACACACACACACACACACACTGATATGCAACACAAGCAGAGCCAACAAAACACACGTAAACGGGGGAGCGTACACACACACGTACACACACACACACATACACACACACACGTACACACACACACACACACACACACACACACACACACACACACACACAGATGAAGACAGTACAGTACTCATACAGTAGGAAATACTGGATGAATATTTTAAACACACACTTTTCTTCTTGCCTTTCTATACTTGTGAGGACATCGACTCATAAAACATGAAACCAGTTCTAACCTGAACCCTAAAAACTACACACACACACACACACACACACACACACACACACACACACACACACACACACACACACACACACACACACACACACACACACACACACACACACAGTTAGTTAGTCTCTTTGGATCATATTAAACTACGTGTTGTCTCTTTAACATGTTATTTATCACTCAGATGTTTCATGTCTATAATCTATAAATTACATCACATGTCTGGAAATGTTTCTTAACTCCACTTAAAGGAAATCTAACTTTTCCAACACTGAGTCAACACTAATAAACTCCATAAAGAAACTTTGATCCTGACTCAACCCCCCCCCCCCCCCCCCCCCCCATGCAACACCTTTACTGTGACTCACTGTATATAAATACATACATATATAAATATATAAATATATAGTGTTATAAAGGTATAAACTGGATATGACTGAAGGCCAGCGTCACTGTTTGACTTCACTTTAGTTATAAATGAAGAAATGAGTCAAAAAAAGTCAAAATAAATATAGTATCATGTAGGTAATAATACTATATTATGTCCTCTACTAATAATAGTAATTAATTAATTAATTTAAATATAAAATAATATAATATAAATATATAATAAAATTAAAATAAATATAAAATAAAATAAAATAAATATAAATATAAAATAAAATAAATATATAATAAAATAAAATAAATGTAAAATAAAATAATATAAATATAAATATAAAATAAAATAAATATAAAATAATATAAATATAAATATAAAATAAAATATAAAATAATATAATATAAATCTAAAATAAAACAAATATAAAATAAAATAATATAAATATATAATAAAATAAAATAAATCTAAAATAAAATAATATAAATATAAATATAAATATAAAATAATATAAATATATAATAAAATAAAATAAATATAAAATAAAATAATATAAATATAAAATGAAATAAAATAAAATAAAATAAAATAAAATAATAAAATAATCTCTGTCATGCTTAAGTTGGTATTTAACACCAGAAAAACATCAACGTCTACGTCAAAAAAGAAGAAAAAAAATCTCATCTGTAGATAATTAAGTTTTAATCTCAAGATATGTTCAACTTTTAATAAATTAAATGTAAAAATGTAATAATTTCATCTCTGCTGTTTTCTCCTCACCATGATCAGCTGTGAAGTGTTCAACAGTCGCCCCCTTGTGTTTGTTATCAGTATAATAATAATAATAATAATAAGAGAGGTAATAAAAGCACATTAAGTTAAGTTTAAAGGAGTATTATGTATTTATTATTCTGTGGTGATTCTAACAGCGTGGTCTTTGTTCTCAGTTTAAACTCCATCAACAGTTTTCAGGAATAATCTGAATACCAGACTGAGTTCTGTTTTTATTCCATTTAACTAACTATTCACACGCTAAGCACTTTACATGAGGAATCTGTCAGCTGACTGTGAGTGTGTGTGTGTGTGTGTGTGTGTGTGTGTGTGTGTGTGTGTGTGTGTGTGTGTGTGTGTGTGTGTGTGTAAGGGGTTAATGCATGGATCACAGCTGATGTGTGACACATGATCTTTATTAGTAAAGTGTCTGAGTGTGTGTGTGTGTCAGTCTGTTTGTCTGAGTGTGTGTGTGTGTGTGTGTCGTCTGTGTGTGTCTGAGTATCTGTGTCTGTGTGTGTGTGTCTGTCTGTCTGTTTGTCTGAGTGTGTGTGTGTGTGTGTCGTCTGTGTGTGTGCCTGAGTGTGTGTGTCTCTGTGTGTGAGTGCTTGTGTCTGTGTGTGTGTGTGTGTGTGTGTGTGTGTGTGTGCGTGTGTGTGTGTGTGTGTCTCTCTCTCTCTCTCTCTCTCTCTCTCTCTGCGTGTGTATGTGTGTGTGTGTGTGTGTGTGTGTGTGTGTGTCTCTCTCTCTCTGCGTGTGTATGTGTGTGTGTGTGTGTGTGTGTGTGTGTGTGTGTGTGTGTCTCTCTCTCTCTGCGTGTGTATGTGTGTGTGTGTGTGTCTCTCTCTCTCTCTCTCTCTCTCTCTGTGTGTGTGCCTGAGTGTGTGTGTGTGTGTGTGTGTGTGTGTGTGTGTGTGTCTCTCTCTCTCTCTGCGTGTGTATGTGTGTGTGTGTGTCTCTCTCTCTCTCTCTCTCTCTCTCTCTCTCTGTGTGTGTGTGTGTCAGTCACACAGCTGTCAGTCTGTCTATGAAGACTCATCCCATTTAAACCTGAACTTTGAACAGGAAGCTTCAAAAGTCTCCGCCTTTAAAACAACAAATAAAGTTTCTCTGTTATTTTAACCTTTTATTAAAGTTCAGTTTCTCTGCTTTCAATAATCAATAAATCAATATATGGATCCTGTGATGCTCTGAGAGAGATATTCCCTTCCTAAACCAACCAACCAAACTCTATATTTTGGCTACAGCAGCTTTTCGTGCTTCACAGATGATCAACAAGCTGATAATAAGACAAAATAAATGCTAAATTATTTAAATTTGAATGATTGATTTATTTTATTTAACCAGCTTTAGACGCAGTTTAAATCATCTCATTACTGACTTTTCTTGCAGGAGGATAAATCTGTATAAGACTGTATAAATCCATCCTGACAGGTGAGGAAATGTTCATGTTTAAATGTTTAAATCTTCTGCTTAATTTGAATGATTTATATATTTTATTTAATCTCATAACTGACTTTTCTTGCAGGAGGAAGCTGAAGAGTTGAGATATTTTCTACACAGGGTCAAACAGCGGTGATAGTGTATGAATCCATCCTGACAGGTGAGGAAATGTTCATGTTTAAATGTTTAAATCTTCTGCTTTAAATCCCAAAGGTTATCCAGCAGCGCCCCCCTCAGGCTCAGGATGGAACTGCAGCCTCCACATTTCCTCACTCCTTTTAAAAGCTTTCCTCTAAATACATTCTCATCATCAGTGCCACAAAATTAGTCCTTATCTCTAATCGCCATGGTTACCGAACAAGCTTTCATGTAGATTTCAGAGCCTAATAGTGTCTGTATTGAAATCAGTTTATATCTTATTTAATTAGTCTTGAAGGATTTTTCCAGAGAGGATGAGAAGTGATAGTAGATGATCTTTAACCAGATTAAGTTTTCTAGATCACTGTTAGATCTTTATTAATCTGAACATTTGTCAGTCTGCTTCCCATTTAGTCTTTAATCAATAAGAAGCCTGCAGACAAATTAATGTATAAAGCAGATTATTATTACAAGTAACTCAATGTGCTTTACTTTACTTTACTCAAACACCAAGTTCACACTGATTTATGTTCATTTTAGAGTCTGAAAGTGTCAGTAAAACAGCTTTAAAGTCAATTTATTTCTTATTTAATTAGTCTTGAAAGATGTTCCCTAATAAAAGATCATCTTATTTTATCATATCATGTCTTATTTATGAATTATGAGCCTATAGTTAAGTGTTTTCCCTTCTGCTTTTAACCCTTACATACTGTTCAGGGTCTTATTTCACCCAGTGTTATATCTGAGACTAGAAAACACAACCTAAAAACTTTACTTTCAGACACTAATTGATGATTTTTACCTTTTATATGACCAAGAATACACAAAAATGGAAATATTTCAACATTTTTGTGCAGCTGATACACATTCTTGTTGAGTGTGTGACTCATATTAATCTAAAAATTCAAAAACTGTCATGCAAAATTTCTGTTTATTCACATTTAATTGAAACTGTTATGTAACGTTGGACTCAGTATCTAGCTACTAGTGTAAATGTAAATGCTTTTCCTCCATCAATAAAGAATCCACTCTCTCTGCTCTAATAGGTATAAAGATATGAGGAGATATCGTGAGGGTTGTATGTAAGGGTTAAAAGTGGACACAATTATGTTCAGTTTGTCACCAAAAGTCTTTATATCTCATAGATTTCAGCAGAGATGAAGGAAACTGACTGATGTAAATGTCTGAACTCTGTTAGATATCTTCCTCATCCATCATCACGTCTGTTTTAAATCTGAGTGTTTTAGCAGAAGTACTGTTTGTTCCCTGAGACTGTTGCAGCTAGCCTTCCCTTTCTTGCAATTCACACAGCACATTGAAAAATATTGATGACCAAGACAATGCACATGCACACACACACACACAGTAACATGAGTGGACGGGTTGTTACAGCGGAAAGTTAAATTCTGATAAACTGCACATTTTACTAAACATGGAAAAAGCGCCAGTAACGAGAGATCTGCCATTATTTACACACAGGTTGTTAGAAAGACTGAAGGCGGAACCTAAGTTTGTTGTTGCCATGGTTTCCGTCTGTCCGGTTATTGTGTTACACGCTATGAAGCCGGCTAACTTTATTTTCCCTAATGTGCGTCCTTAAATGATAAGTAAGTTGTGACAATTGATGTTTTACTGATCGTTTGTTTGACTATAACCTGTTTATTGATTTATGTAAATCTGACGTCATTTATAGGGTTTAAACGGCAGTTATAGCACTCGTTAGCATTATGCTAGCCCATTTCTATAACGGTTTATAACGTCTTTCTGTTATTAGTGCCATAAATAGCAACAACTTATTTTATCACCATTAACACGTTACTATTTCACGTTGAGAGAAATTGTAATGTTTATTAACGTCAATTCTTATGTTTATTGAATGTTTATGATTTATAGCCTCCAGTTATATTGTTTACCATTGTTGCCATGGTGATTAACGTTACCGTTTGTTATAGTTTCCAGACCATAAACACACCCTGCTACAGATGTCTTATGTTAGATTATGTAAAATAAAAAATACCTTTCAAGCAGAAACTCCGCGACCATGTCATCCCTGTTTACAGACATGAAAACGGGTCATGGGTGAAAAAGGTGAGAAGGATACGACCCCTCTAGGGAGGTTAGGGCTTGAAATCATCAATCTGCATTTTGAGAGGAAATTCAAGCAGAACTACAACCCGACCCCGGATAAGCAGCAGAAGACGGACGGACGGAGGACAGTACAGTTTGATGAAAGTGCAAAGATTAAAAGAAACATGTTCAATGTAAATTTCTGCTTGAAAACCACATCTGTATCCCATTTATATGGACATGGTTAAATACACACACACACACACACACACACACACACACACACACACACACCAATACAACTGACAACTAGCTTACTAGTGCACAAGTGTGGATGTAGTAGTTGTTGGAAACTCCTGTACTTGCACAGGCTGATAAATTCAACACAAGACTGTCAGCACATGCAGTGAATGTGTGTGTGTGTGTGTGTGTGTGTGTGTGTGTGTGTGTATTATCAAAACAGTATCAGATATGCAGAAACACTTCAAAGAATAGCAAACAACCTGTTTTTAGAATCTCCACAATATCAAACATCCCAACAACAAATGCTTTCCGAGTCATAAAAAAACACAATGCACATTAACAACACACACACACACACACACACACACACACACACACACACATTAGAGTAGTTCCCTTATGCAATTACCTTTCTCCTAGCAAACTCCTCCAAAACATCTCTAAAGTCCAGGTCTCTGACAGGTTCAGACTCTGTTGCCAGTAATGATAAAAGGACTTCAGGCTCATTTTTGATTCTCCCCAAATGAGAAAATGAGCCCCCCCCTCCTCACAGTTTGTCACCGGCAACGTGAGGAACATCCTCAAAGCCACATAAACATTAGGGAAGACTAACTGCACTGGCCAAACTTCAATCTGGTTTTCAGCATGTTTGAGGGTGACTTGTCTGTTTCAGCCAACATGAAGGACCGGAACTGCAGACACGTAAAACACGCTGTTCCGCCTACGGGACGGACCGGAAGTTGGGAGGTAACAAGTTCTTCTGAATGTTTTAAACACCAACCCTTAAACATATATATTCATGCCATACATTGTTGGAAAGCTTAGATTGTCCTGATTCATTCAAGACCACTCACGACTTATATGGTTGCTCACAGCCGTAATAGTATTAGCGGTTAGCTCGGCTAGCCACTCAGCTAAAGTAAGGACAGCTATAATGCTACATACCTTCAAAGTCTTCTCTTTATCCACAACGATCATCTTATGACTCAGGACTTTCTGTACAGCTCGCCAAGTATCCATTCTTGTGAAATATGAAATCCGTTTCCATAAAACCGGAATACTTTCCTCAATATGCCAACATGTATTTAGTCCAACACGTAACGTAATAACACAAATAACAAACCATATACGGTCCGTTTACGTCATTTCCTGACTCACGCGTGCATCTGTGGGACACGTGACTGTTTCATACGACACCACACACACCAGCCAATCAGTGCTTAGGATGAGGCAGCACATGACAATAGGTGCGTGTATTAATCGTCTATCTATGGTATTAATGAGGTCTACTCACATAACAAAAAACACCAAGTGACGGAGGCCACTTGACACCCCCCCCCCCCCAAAAAAAAAATATATAAGAGGGAGCCCTGAGACTGCTCAGGGGGTTGCTCTGCTAGAGTGTAGCTGTGTACACGTTATTTTAATTTTATTTCAGTTATGCTTATGAGTTGTTTGTTTTGTTCTTTTTGTTTGTACAACTTTTTGTTACCTTATATAATTTATAAGGATATAAATACCTTTGGACAACTGATTCAGCTTCTGTGTCTGCCTCCTACTAAAGATTAGACCACTTTGGTCGGCCTGTACCACGTGCACATACTATAAATCCCTCTGAGACTCGCTGACGACTCCAATAAATCTGACTTGACTTGAGTATGTAATGTCTTTTTAGCTTATCTTTTGTATTATAGTACTTTTAAAATGTTAATATGTGTATTGTTTTATTATTAGTATGTTTGTCCTGTTGCACTATGAGCTAATGAGGCAATAAAGTTAATGTAACATGAATCTATGATAACTCTAACTTTCATTTCTGCTTTCTAATATCAAGTTAAGATATAATATATAATATAAATATAACATTCAATATGTCCAATATCAGATGAATAAATACAGAGCAGGCACTTAATGTTAAAATACAGCAGGGGGAGCCTCTTACTTTACACATCACCCATCTAATGAAACACAGTGATGATGATGATGATGATGATGATAAATGGGACAAAGGTGACAATGAAGAGGAGGATGACAGTAATGAGTATATATAGTAGGTTTATATGGTGATGGGGCCTGTAAATAGGCTATATAATAATTATTTTGATTTATCCTTAATATGCTTAATAATGAAAGGGAGTAGAGTTTTTGTGTGCGATGATGTCATCTTTCTTAACTTTTAATAACGCACTTTATGTCATTTCATTGTTTTGTTATCTGTTCTTTTATTAAGTTTCAAGTTTTGTCATTCAACTGATATAAAAACAAATACATATAGAGGAATGAAACTGCATTTATTAAGGATCCTTGTGCCAAAAGTAAATAAAATAACGACATACACACTTAATAAACTAGACAGCAGTTAAATTCTCCATCAGTCATTATTAATAAATGTTGAATTAATCCCTCTGTTTGATTAATCTTGCAGAAAAAAAGAGATTCACAATCACTATTTTATGCTCCAGGAGAACATTTTATAGAATATGAAGAATACAACAACATGTTTGAGTGATGATTTTTAAAACACAGGCCACATTTTGTACATTTGCATACATAAAAATGTATATCAGCTGCACAAAAATATAAAAAAAGACAGGTTTTATTTCCATTTTTTGTATACTCTGGGTCACATCAGGAAAAATCCTGCTTAAAAATAGTGTATATGATGTTTTTATAACTTTAAAATGTGAAAAATGGGTTAAATTTGACAAACAGTGAGCTATATAAGGGTTAAAATAAGATGTTGTATGGGGGCGTTGCAGGGGGGTTCATTTGTATTATTATTTGCATGACATAAAGTAATATAAAGTGTTTTAAAATAATAATACAAGTTTATTATATCACGTCTGCTTTCTCCGCCCCAGATGTTTAAAACTCATACTCCCAGTTTGCCACGTTTTTGCTCCTTTCCAAGGAAAGGCTCGACGCTGGGAAGCTGTACCGCCACGTGATTGGTCCAAAATGCTTAAGACCCTCCCCCTAGCCCCGCCTACGAGCTGATTCGGCGCTTCTGATTGGTCGAACGGGTACTCAATCACCGTTACCATGGACTTTGGCTGTGCTGGTATCCAAGTGAAGACGTGAGATTTTTCGCTTCATCAATGAGCACAAGAGGACATAAATCAACAGGGAGAGTCGGATTTTTGACACTTTACAGCTCTAGTAGAGTTTTATTTAGTCGGTGGTGAATTTACGAAGCAATGGCTCAAAGAAAAAACTCTAAATCCCACTCCAAAAAAGGTCAGTAACCCCCTTTTTTCTTACAACATTTGGACGCGCCTGCATGACGCGCCGTTCAAATGTCCATTTAATATCCTGCAGATTAAAGTAGTTTCTGCTGTTTCTAAAGACACACATATAGCAAAAAACTACCAAAGATACTTTTAAGAATCGTTAAAGTACATACTTTAATACGGCTAACATACCAACACAAGATAAGTAATATTTAAGCTGTACTGGTGGTTTACCGCGGGGTTCCCACGGCTCTCCCCGGGCTGAGGAGCGTCCCGTCCGGCTTTGAAGAAGCAGCGTTAACCGGCACTAAAACTCCTAATTATACTCAAAAATAGCTAATGTTAGTTAATTTAACCTACGCCGAGTTGATTAACAGTTTAAAAAGCTTCATTTACATATCAAACATGTTCTTTTTTATGTGTTTTCTGTGCTTTTTAACAACATTTTATGTAAGTGGAAGAAATACGAATGGAGTCTGGTGTGAAGAAAATGGGGCTAGTTTAGGCATTTTTTGTGGTAGCTGTTAATATTTGCTGCGTTTTTAAAGCACTTAAGCCATGCATTTAAACTATTTCTTCATGAAGTTTAAATCCTCTTATTCTCTTTATGACAGCTTAGTTTTGCTGCTATAGTAATTGCATCTAAAAGGAGGCTAAGCTACCCTCAGCTACCAGAGGTGATAGCCAGCTAACAGCAGCTAACAAGCTATTCACTCTATAAACACTCAGCAGCTGTATTATTAATATATTCTGTATTATTTGCATGCTTAAAAAAACCCCAAAAAAAACAAAGCAGGCTCACAGCTGGAGCTTTAAACCCACTTTGCTGACCTAGTTTACAGATGTATAAGCCTCATATATATTTATAAAGGTTTCAGGTTATTCCACATTCATAATATGTTAAGATATATTTTAATATAAGTAACTTTATGACAGGATGTATGAGTAGTTTGGACATGAGTTTCTGCAGTACAACATCCATTAAAAGTCTTATTAAATTAGGGTCAGTGGTTTAATTTGTGTCAGTGTAGGAATCCTTTAGATGCACTGTAATAGATGATATACTCTGCAAATAAAAACTAACAAGAATTAAACTTTCCCACAGACACTCAGCAGCTCATAGTTGATGTTCTGTGTTATTTGCATGTTTGTAAAGTCAGATTCAGGGTTGAACTCGAGGTTAAACTCAACTTTACTGACCTTCCTTTATTTTTAAGCCTCATTTTTAGACTCATATAAAAGTTTCAGGTTATTCCACATTCATAATATGTTCAGATATATTCCCATCTATAAGTAACTTAACTTGGACATGGGTTTCATACAGTTTCTGCAGTAAAACGTGTGTTAAAAGTCTTATTAAATTAGGGTCAGTGGTTTAATTTGCAGTAGATGATCGTCCACTAACAGCAGCTAAAGAGTATTAAACGCTTCCACAGACACTCAGCAGCTCATAGTCGATGTTTTTAAACTCATGGAAACCACATTTATTGACCTTGTTTGTTTTTAAGGCCTCATTTTAAGTTTCATATAAAGCTTTCAGGTTATTCTACATTCATAATAAGTTGAGATCTGAGTAATTTAATGACAGGATGTGTGACTAATTTAGTCCTTGTGTTCAGTTTCTGTAGTAAAACATCTAAAATTAAAAGTCTTATTAAATTAGGCTCAGTGGTTTAATTTGTGTGAGTTTATATGAATCCTTTAGATGCACTGTGATAGATTATAAATTCATAAAGAGTATTTAAACTTTCCCACAGACACTCAGCAGCTGATGGTTGATGTTCTGTGTTATTTGCATGTTTTTAAAGTCAGATTCAGGGTTGAACTCAACTTTACTGACCTTTTATTGTATTTAAGCCTCATTTAAAGACCTTTGTTATTTTAAAGGCTCATTTAAAGGCTCATATAAAGGTGTCAGGTTATTCCATATAATATATTCAGATATATTCTATTTAATGACAGGATGTAGGAGTAGTTTGACATGTCTTTCATACAGTTTCTGCAGTAAAAGATCCATTAAAAGTCCTATTAAAAGGGGCTGAGTGGTTTCATTTGTGACGATTGCATGTTTTTAAAGTCAGATTCAGGGTTGAACTCGAGGTTAAACTCAACTTTACTGACCTTTTATTGATTTTAAGCCTCATTTAAAGACCTTTGTTATTTTAAAGGCTCATTTTAAGGCTCATTTAAAGGTTTCAGGTTATTCCACATTCATAATATCTCCATATCTATCATAAACTATATGTACTATATGTGAGATATTAGCTCAGTACCCTCAACACAAAGTCAAATAACTACATTTATTTCACCTTTTTAAACATTGCTTATTTATTATTTAACATTTTAAAGTCCTGTTCAGAGATGAGAGGAGAGGACAAACTCTACTTTACTCCTCTGCTTTATTTCTAAGTGTTAGTTTTAATCTGCAGTGACGTTAGCACTTTATTACATTTACAGCTCAAGTAGCTTTTGTTTTATTCAGTGTCTTATGATAACTAGTGTGTGTGTGTGTGTGTGTGTGTGTGTGTGTGTGTGTGTGTGTGTGTGTGTGTGTGTGTGTGTGTGAGTGTGTGTAGACAGAAACTTACAGCATCATATCCACCTCTGCTCTGACTTCCTGTTCGGGCGACTTTTGTCCCACAAACACAAAAACACAAAGACAGGTTGTTATAATATAATATAATATAATATAGTATAATATAATATCTCAACTCAACTCAACTCAACTTTATTTATATAGCACTTTAAAAGAATATGTGTTTGTGTGTTTGTTTTTCTGTTGTTCTTGTTTTGCATTTAATCTGAAACATGCTGTCTTGAATCTGGCTTTATTCTGAGCCTCAGAAAGGGTTTTTCCATCCTCAGCTCACAATACATACAAATAAAAGTAAAAGTAAAAGCAGGAACAAGATACAGCAAACTTTATTTATTATCTTATTTTATTTATTATTATGTGTTGTATTAGTTTTTTATTAAATATTATTTATTTTATTTTATTATTATTATTTTATTTATTATTTTATTATAAATTATTTTATTAAATATTATTTATTTTATTTTATTATTATTATTTTATATATTATTTTATTATAAATTATTTTATTAAATATTATTTATTTTATTTTATTATTATGTTATATATTACTTGCTTATGTTATTATAATTTATTTTATTTTATTATCTTATGTATTATTATAATTAATTATTTTATTTATTATTATCTGTTGTATTAGTATTTTATTAATTATTATTTATTTTATTTTATATATTATTATCTTATTTTATTATTTTATCTTATGTATTATTATAATTAATTATTTTATTTATTATTATCTTAATTTATTTATTAGTATTTATTTATATATTTATTATTATTTATTTTATTTTATTATTTATTTTATTTTATTATCTATTATTATTATTTTATGTATTATTATAATTAATTATTTTATTTATTATTATCTTATTTTATTTATTAGTATATATTTATTATTATATATTTTATTTTATTATTATTTATTTTCTTTTATTATCTGTTCTTATTATTTTATGTATTATTATAATTAACTATTTTATGTATTATTATCTTATTTTATTTATTATTTACTACCTGCACATTTTCTATTTTTTTTGTATTATTATTTTTAATGTGTTTTTTATCTGTAATGTTCAGTCAGTAGCAGCACTCCCAGTTTTATTGGTGATAATACAAAGACAGTAAAAGCTGTTTGATCTCATCTTATCTTACCTGACCTTACCTGAGATCTGATGTTTATTACCTATCAGCTTGTATTCAGGTGAGTGAAGTTAAACTTCCTCACAGCTGGAAACAAAGTCTGGAAAAAAGTTACTAAAAGTTCTTAAAAATGTTCAAACACTGAAACTTAGAGCAGAAGTGTGTGTGTGTGTCTGTGTGTGTCTGTGTGTGTCTGTGTGTGTCTGTGTGTGTGTGTGTGTGTGTGTGTGTGTGTTTTAATATGTGTGTGTCTGTGTGTGTGTGTGTGTGTGTGTGTGTGTGTTTTAATATGTGTGTGTCTGTGTGTGTGTGTGTGTGTGTGTGTGTGTGTGTGTGTGTGTGTTTTAATATGTGTGTGTGTGTGTGTGTGTGTGTGTGTGTTTTAATGTGTGTGTGTGTGTGTGTGTGTGTGTGTGTGTGTGTGTGTGTGTGTGTGTGTGTGTGTGTGTGTGACGGTTGTGTTTTAATGTGCGTGTGTGTGTGTGTGTGTATGTGTGTGAGATGACTGTGTGTGTGTGTGTGTGTGCCTGAGTGTATTTTAATGTGTGTGAGTATGTGGACTCTGTGTATGCGTGTGTGTGTGTGTGTGTGTGTGTGTGTCTGAGTGTATTTTAATGTGTGTGAGTATAAAGACTGTGTGTGTGTGTATGTGTGTGTGCGTGTGACAACTGTGTGTGTGTGTTGTGTGTTTTCATGTGTGTGTGTGTGTGTGAACAAACAAGTGTCAAGGTTATTCCTCGGGCTATTCTGTCCTCTCTGGCATCTGACACACACACACACACACACACACACACACACACACACACACACACACACACAGGGTTTGTCAGCTCTAATAATAGTGTGTGTGGAGTGTGTATCAGGTTCTGTGTGAGTCCATCAGCAGCAGGAGGAGGAGCGGCTCCGTCTCTCTTTGTCCTCATTAGCTCGTTCTCTCTCTCTCAGCGCTCACTTCTTCTTCTTCTTCTTCTTCTTCTTCTTCTTCTTCATTTTTTAAAGCTTTAGATAGATTTGAATGGTTTTAATGGTTTTAATGGTGGGTTAGTTTTGTAACTTACTGGTTTTACTGGTCAGGAGTTTTTTTTTCCCCACACCTGAGACAGTCCATGCAGCGCTACCGCCACTATGGCACCTCCTACTCTTCCTCCTCCTCTTCCTCCTCACCCTCCTCACCCTCCTCACCCTCCGCTACCTCCTCACCACCTGTAGAGGAGGTGCACGCTGAGCCGGAGCAGGAACAGGAAGTGTATGAGGATGAGGTGTACACTGAAGAGGAGGTGTATGAGGAGGAGGAGGAGGTGGAGGAGGTGCTGGTAGAGGAGGAAGAGGAGGTGGAGGTGGAGGTTCAGGAGACAGGTAGGAGACAGGCGGTGTAGGTTGTGATTTGGTTGTGATTTGGTTGTGGAGGGGTTATTTATTTGGCGTGGTTTGGCTCGGTTAGGAGGTGCTACTGAGGAGGAGGTGCCAGCGACGCAGGAGGAGGTGAAACCTGCCGTGTCACACACAGGTAGGAGCACAGCATGGTTTCCTGTGTGGTTTTTATAATTGGTCTGGATTTGATTTAAAGGTTTGGTTTGGTTTGGTTTGATTGCAGCTGCTTTTCAAAATAAAAGCACACCAGAAAAATGCAGTGAAAGTTTTAATTTATTGTGAAGTAGCTGGAGGAAGTGTGGCGTGAAGATGGATTTTGTTTTGAAGGTTTGGTTTGGCTTGGTTTGATCGTAGCTGCTTTTCAAAATAAAAGCATGCCAGAAAAATGTAGTGAAAGTTTTAATTTATTGTGAAGTAGCTGGAGGAAGTGTGAAGTGAAGATGGATTTTGTTTTTATTGGTCTGGATTTGTTTTGAAGGGTTGGTTTGATCTGATTCAGTGCTTCCTGCAGCTGCTTTTCACAATAAAAGCACTTTTAATTGATTGTGAAGCAGCTGCAGGAAGTGTGGAGTGAAGATGGCTGCAGTGATAATCCGGTGTGGCACGGTTTGAGTAACAAACTGACACCAAAGCTCTTTCTCCTCCTTCAAATTAAAAGCTTTTAAACTTCATCTAAATTTCTTCACATCATTCTTCTAAAATCTCTTTTCAACCAATCTGGCCCACTTTCCTTCCTCCTTCCTTCCTTCCATTTGTCTTTCCTTCCTGTCTTTTTTTCCTTCTTTCTATCCTACCTCCCTTTCTTCTTTCCATCTTTTCCATCTTTTCCTTCCTTCCTTCCTTCCTTCCTTCCTGCCTTCCTTCCTTTTAATGATCCGGCCCACCTGAGATCAAATTTCCTGTCTTCTTTCTTTCCTCCTTTTCTTCCTGTCTTCCTTCCATTTGTCTTTCCTTCCATCTTTCCTTCATGTCCTCTTTTCCTTCGTTCTATCCTTCCTCCTTTCCTTCCTCCTTTTCATCCTTCTCTTCCTTTCTTCCTACCATTTGTCTTTCCTTCCATCTTTCCTTCCTGTCTTCTTTTCCTTCTTTCTATCCCACCTCCCTTTCTTCCTTCCATCTTTCCCTTCCTTCCTACCTCCCTTTCTTCCTTCCTTCCTTCCTTTTAATGATCCGGCCCACATGAGATCAAATTGGCCTGTATGTGGCCCTTGAATGAAGATAAGTTTGACCCTCCTGCTCTAGATTGTTTAAATAATAATGGTGGTGGGGGGAGAGAGCTCCTGAGGCGGGGGGGGGGGGGGGGGGGGGGGGGGGGGGCTGAAGGCTTTTGACCCCATGGTGGTGGTTAAGTTGGCAGAGGAGGATCAGAGAGTTCAGGAAGGTGTGTAGATGATGAAATGCATAAACGCTGACTCAGCATTATGTGTACGAGGAACACAGAGCTTTATAGAGACGCTGTCATATTAACCCTCCTGTTGTGCTCCCGGGTCAAATTGCCCCTATCTCTTTTGACTGTTCCTTCCTTCCTTCCTTCCTTCCTTCTCTCATTCCTTCCTTCCTTCCTTCCTTCCTTCCTTCCTCATTCCTTCTTTCCTCTCCTTACTTCCTTCCTCTTTTCCTCCTTCCTTCCTCCCTTCGTTACTTCCTTCCTTCCTCATTTCCTTTTTTCTCACTTCCTTCCTCTTTCCTCCCTTCCTTCCTTCCTTTCTCATTTCCTTCCTTCCTTCCTCCCTCCCTCTTTTCCTCCCTTCCTTCTTTCCTTCCTCATTTCCTTCTTTCCCCACTTCCTTCCTTCCTCTTTCCTCCTTTCCTTCGTTCCTTCCTCATTTTGTTCCTTCCTTCCTTGACCTGAGCACAACAGGAGGGTTAAGATAACATCACATATTCCTTTATTAGTCCCAGAATGTGGAAATATGCTTTATAACAGCAGCAAGTGGACATTAAAATAGAAGAGAAGCAATAAGAAAACCAATAAAGAACATAATAGTAAAAATATAGAATAAAGATAATGTACGGTTGCAGCAGTTTAATGCCGTTTCATTAGAAGAAGAAACAACAGTAACATCAATGCGACTTTTATTCTCTTAATTGTCTCTTTAACCCTCCTGTTGTGCTCCCGGGTCAAATTGACCCATCTGTTTTGACTCTTCCTTCCTTCCTTCCCGCCTTCCTCCATTCCTTCCTTCCCTGCCTTCCTTCCTTCCTTCCTTCCTTCCTTTCATTCCTTCTTTCCTTCCTTTCCTTCCTTTCTCCCTACTTCTCTCCCTCCTTTCCTTCCTTCTTCCTTCCTTCCTCCTTTCCTTCCTTCCTCCCTCCCTCTCTTCTTCCTTCCTTCCTTCCTCCTTCATTTGCTTCATTGTTCCTTCCTCCCTTCCTCCCTCCTTTCCTTCCTTCCTACTTCTCTCCCTCCTTTCCTTCCCTCCTTTCTTCCTCCCTCCTTTCCTTCCTTTCCCTCCTTCTCTCCCTCCTTTCCTTCCTTCTTCCTTCCTTCCTCCTTTCCTTCCTTCATCCCTCCTTTCCTTCCTTCCTCCCTCCTTCTCTCCTTCCTCCCTCCTTCTCTCCCTCCTTTCCTTCCTTCTTCCTTCCTTCCTTCCTCCCTCCTTTCCTTCCTTCCTACTTCTCTCCCTCCTTTCCTTCCCTCCTTTCTTCCTCCCTCCTTTCCTTCCTTTCCCTCCTTCTCTCCCTCCTTTCCTTCCTTCTTCCTTCCTTCCTCCTTTCCTTCCTTCATCCCTCCTTTCCTTCCTTCCTCCCTCCTTCTCTCCTTCCTCCCTCATTCTCTCCTTCCTTTCCTTCCTTCTTCCTTCCTTCCTTCCTCCCTCCTTTCCTTCCTTCCTACTTCTCTCCCTCCTTTCCTTCCCTCCTTTCTTCCTCCCTCCTTTCCTTCCTTCCTACTTCTCTCCCTCCTTTCCTTCCTTCCTACTCGAGCACAACAGGAGGGTTAACAGCTTTTTTTATAGTCTTAATCGTTGCTATCACCAACCTCTCTCTGCTTAAACTGTTGGGATAAAACAAACTTTAGAGTCAGATAGCTGTTAGATTTTATTTCCTGCTGTCAGAGGAAGTACAACTATCTAAAAATGATAAACTGATTGTTAAAATAATTGATAATGAATTATCTGTTGTGTTGCAGCTCTGTGTTATTACTGCTGTCATGTGAATAGAGGAAGTGCACAGCTGACAGAGTTTGTAGAGGACACATGTGCATGGTTTAATCATCATTAACCTAAAGATAAATATAGACTCTTATACGTGTGTTGATAACAGAGAGATTGTCTTATTGTGTCCCTAATGTCTAACAGTACAGAAACCTTTAAAGTCTGTGTAAAGTAAGAATAAATATGTGTTCTGAGTTTGACATACCACAGAAAAGTGTGTTGTTAACCACCCTGCCAAATTTGAATGATTAAAAAAAATCGCTAAATATATGAAATTAGGCTTCAAAGTTGTGTAAAAATCAGCCTCTTTCTCTGCTCCCAAACGCTGAAGCCCCGCCCCCTACCAAGTGTCACCTGTCAATCAAAGTCACCACCTCTACCAGAAACATGGACGCTACGTCTGAGAGCTTTCTGCTGCTAACTCTGCTGCTAGCTCGGCAGCTAACTCGGCGGTTAGCTCGGCGGCTAACTCGGCTGGCTCGGTGGCTAACTCGGCTACTAGCTCGGTGGCTAACTCAGCTGCTAACTCGGCTAGCTCGGCGGCTAACTCGGCGGCTGGCTCGGCGGCTAACTCGGCTGCTCGCTCGGCGGCTAACTCAGCGGCTAACTTGGCGGTTAGCTCGGCTGCTAACTCGGCGGCTAACTCGGCTGCTAGCTCGTCAGCTAACTGTAGTAGCAGTAGTGTGTGCTGAATGTATTTCTACCTCTACAGCAGCAGGGGCGGGTTTATGCTAATCCTAGCTCCACAATTCAAATCTAAATGGTTGAAATCCTTTTTACACCTTTTTTAGAAATACATTTATGACCTATTTAATGTGTTTAGAAGAAAATGTCTGAATTCACTTTACACAGTCTTTAAGCACACACACACTGTTGGATCAGTGTGATGTCTTCATGAAGCACCGCTCGCTCTCTCTGCTTTCTATCTTGAGCATTCAGCACTTTATAATAATTAGACAGCTGTTGTAATGAGCTGCAGCCATTTCAGTCTTCACTAGTGGACTAACAGCTGTTGTCACTCTGCGTCTGTCTGTCAGGGTCACATCGACTCTATTCCTGTGTCAGTTCCTGTGTCAGTCTGTCCTCCAGCAGCCATGTTGGCTCTGTCTGCTCTCATGTTCTCAGCTGACTGGTTAAAATAGTTTCTGTTGTACTTTTACTTCTAGTTTTAATGCAAAAATGAATTAAGATATGAATGATGATACCAGCACCAATAAAAGTCTCCTTAACCCTCCCTCGTGTCAGGGAAGGGAGGGAGGAAGAAGGAAGGAGGAACAAAGGAAAGGAAGGAGGGAGGGAGGGAGGGAGGGAGGAAGCAAGGAAGGAAGGAAGGACGGAGGAAATAAGGAATGAGGGAGGGAGAAAGGAAAAGAGGAAGGGAAGAAAGAAGGCAGGGAGGAAGGAAAGGAAGGAAAGAAGGAAGAAAGGATGGAAGGATGGAAAGAAGGAGGGAGGAAGGAAAGGAAGGAAGGATGGAGGAAAGAAGGAAGGAAGGAAGGTAGGGGGGAGGAAAGAAAGAGAGAAGGAGGGAGGGAGGGAGGAAGGGAAGAAAGAAGGAAGGAAGGAAGAAGAAAGGGGGATGGAGGAAGGAAAGAAGGAAGGGAGAAGAGAAGGAGGGAGGGAGGAAGAACAGATGGAAGTAAGGAAAGGAAGGAAGGAAGGAGGAAGGAAAGAAGGAAGGGAGGAGAGAAGGAGGGAGGGAGGAAGAACAGATGGAAGTAAGGAAAGGAAGGAAGGAAGGACGGAGGAAGGAAAGAAAGAAGGGAGGAGAGAAGAAGGGGGGGGGGACTGTTGGAAGGAAGGAAAGGAAGGAAGGACGGAGGAAATAAGGAATGAGGGAGGGAGAAAGGAAAAGAGGAAGGGAAGAAAGAAGGCAGGGAGGAAGGAAAGGAAGGAAGGAAGGAAGGAAGGAAGGAAGGATATTTTGAGATATTTACAGAAGTTACCAAATATAATTAGGGGGTTAATTAATTAAAAAGGGTTAAAATATTTTTTTTTAATTTTTGTGCATTTTGGGGTCACTTTAGGAAAAAGTCGTCAAATTTCAGAATAAAAGACATTTGGGTTGTTTTTATAAGCTGTTAAAATTTGACCAGAACAGTATGTAAAGTTGTTTTAAACCAGAGGTGTCAAACATGCGGCCCGGGGGCCAGATCCGGCCCGCCAAGGGGTGCAATCCGGCCCACTTTCCTTCCTGTCTTCTTTTCCTTCAATATGTCCTTCCTACCTTCCTTCTTTCTTTCTTTATTTCCTTCCTTCTTCCCTTTCTTCTTTCCTTCCTTCCTTCCCTCCTACCTTTTTGTCTGTCCTTCTTTCCTTCCCTTCTTTTGCTTCCTTCTTTTGCTTCCTTACTTTCTTCTGTCCTTCCCTTTCTTCCATATTTCCTTGTTGTCTCCTTCCTTCCTTCCTTCCTTCCTTCCTTCCTTCCTTCCTTCTCTTTAATGATCCGGCCCACATGAGATCAAATTGGTCTGCATGTGGCCCTTGAATGAAAATGAGTTTGATACCTCTGTTTTAAACGTTCCTACTGTAAAAGAAAAAAAAAAAAGAAAAAAAAGAAGAAGAGTAAAGGTCAACTAGTGTGTAAAGTTCCTCTCGTCTCCTCTGACACACTTCTTCATTCCTGTGTGCTGAATAACCGTCTCACCATGTGACCAATAAAACCATCCGTCTAACCACGAGGTCACCAGTTTAACAGTTTAACCCATAAACCAGCTGACACTCCGTTACCATAGCAACGGCTCTCACTGTTAAAGGCTTCACTGCTGGTTTTATTCATTGACCCTGTCTGTTCCTTTCCTCCCTCCTTTCCTTCCTTCTTCCTTCCTCCCTCCTCTCCTTCCTTCCTTCCTCCCTCCTTTCCTTCCTTCTTCCTTCCTCCCTCCTCTCCTTTCCTTCCTCCCTCCCTCCTTTCCTTCCTTCTTCCTCCCTTCCTTCCCTCCTTCCTTCCCTCCTCCCTTCCTTCCTTCCTCGCTCCTTTCCTCCCTCCTTTCCTTCCTTCTTCCTCCCTTCCTTCCCTCCTCCCTTCCTTCCTCCCTCCCTCTTTTCCTTCCTCGCTCCTTTCCTCCCTCCTTTCGTCCCTCCTACCTTCCTTCTTCCTCCCTTCCCTCCTTCCTTCCTCCCTCCCTCCCTTCCTCCCTTTCCTTCCTTGACTGGAGGACAACAGGAGGGTTAATTATTCATCTGTTTTCTGTGTGATGATCTTTAGAGGTGAAGACGACACCGGTGGAGAGCAAGAATGGAAAGAAGACGGAGGCGACGGGAGGAGGTGGAGGAGGAGGAGGAGACGCAGGAGGAGGAGGAGGAGGAGGCGGTCCTAAATACTCCATGTTTACCTGGTTTGTGGTCTTGGCTCTGCTGGGAGTCTGGAGCTCTGTGGCCGTCGTCTACTTCGACATCGTGGACTACGACAGCGTCATCGGTACGTATGGTTGGTCGTGATGATGTCATAATAATCAATTAAAACAGAGGGGGGGGGGGGGGCATGAGGTCATCGGTTAAATGTCTTCCTGTCTTGGTTAATCAGTTAATTGAGAAATAGCTGCAGGTCTCATGTGTGTGTGAGTTAAAGATGCTGCTAGGTTTAGATCAGAGGTGTCAAACTCATTTTAACTCAAGGGCCACATTCAGACCAATCTGATCTCATGTGGGCCGGATCATTAAAAAGATGGAGGGAAGGAAGGAAGGAAGGAAATTAGAAGGGTAGGAAATAGAGATAGTGAAGGACGGACAGACAGAAGTAAGGAAGGAAGGACAGAAGAAAGAAAGGAAGGAAGGACAGATGGGAGGAAGGACAGATGGAAGGAAGGAAGGACAGAAGGAAGGAAGGACAGATGGAAGGAAGGAAGGACAGAAGGAAGGAAGGACAGATGGAAGGAAGGACACAAGGAGGGAAGGACAGATGGAAGGAAGGACAGATGGAATGAAGGACAGAAGGAAGGAAGGAATAAAGGAACGAAGAAAGGAAAAAAAGAAGGTAGGAAGGACAGATGGAAGGAAGGAAATAAGAAGGGTAGGAAAGAGAGATAGTGAAGGACGGGCAGACAGACAGAAGGAAGGAAGAAAGGAAGAAAGGTAGGATTTAGGACTTTAATGTGACTCACTGGTATCAAATATAACAAACATATGATGAACACGTTTCACTTTGTCAGGATGTGAAGTGCAGCAGCAAAACTATTAATGGTGCGTTCGTCACATTTGGCTGGCCTAGTTTTTTCACACACACACACACACACACAGTTAGACACACACACACACACAGTTAGAGACACACACACACACACACACAGTTAGAGAGACACACACACACACACACACACACACACACACACACACACACACACACACACACAAAGTTTCTAAATGTTGGTTTTCTTGCAGGAACTTGTGGTTATGACAATCATGCTGTACTTTCACAACCGCTTTTTCCCAGACATGCATACACACATATATACCTGCACATAGTTTGTCTGACACACACACACACACACACACACACACACACACACACACACACACACACCAGTGAGATAGAAATCAGAGGTGAGAGTCGACCACTGTCAGTGTGACTTTTGATTCTGGTTTTTCTGACAGCAGTTTATTTGTAAAGTTACATTTTGCTCTTCTGTGTTTCTTCTTCTTCTTCTTTTTCTTTTGCTCTCGTGTGTGTGAAACCGCTGAGAGCTGCATGATGTAGAAAACTAAAAGGCCTCAGTCATGTTTCTTATTGGATGTCTTTGTTTAAATCCTCTTTACAGAGGAGAGAAGGAACCTGCCTTATTTATAGGAATAAGAAACATGAATCAGACTAAAGTTCTTAATTTGATGCATAATTTGAGATTAGAGCTGAAACAATTCATTAATTAATTAGTCAATCGAGTGATAATTAACTTCACTTTTAGTAAAGCGTAGTGTTTCTTTTCATGGGATTTTAGACAAAATCAGTATTTTTGTGACATTTTACAGACAGAGTGATCAGTAGAGTAGAGCAGCAACATTTCAGTGCTTCTGCTTTCAGAGGAACAAACAGATAACGACCGTTACAAGAGTTAAAATGAGACTAAAGTTTTCTATTAAAGACCGTTTATGATGGTCCATGGATGGATGGATGGATGGATGGATGCATGGATGGGTGGATGCATGGAGTGATGGAGGGATGGATGCATGGAGGGATGCATGGATGGGTGGATGAATGGACGGATGGAGGGATGGATGGGTGGATGCATGGAGGGATGGATGAATGCGTGGATGGGTGGATGCATGGAGGGATGGATGGATGCATGCATGGAGGGATGCATGGAGGGATGCATGGATGGATGGAGGGATGCATGGAGGGATGCATGGAGGGATGCATGGGTGGATGCATGGAGGGATGGATGGAGGGATGCATGGATGGATGCATGGAGGGATGCATGGAGGGATGCATGGGTGGATGCATGGATGGATGCATGGATGGATGGATGCATGGAGGGATGCATGGATGGAGGGATGGATGGATGCATGCATGGAGGGATGGATGGATGGATGGCGGGATGGATGAATGAATGCAATGGTTGAGGGATGGATGCATGGATGGGTGGATGCATGGATGGATGCATGGAGGGATGCATGGAGGGATGCATGGATGGATGCATGGATGGATGCATGGATGGCGGGATGGATGAATGAATGCATGGGTTGAGGGATGCATGGATGAATGGATGGATGCATGGGTTGAGGGATGGATGCATGGATGGAGGGATGAATGGATGGGTGGATGCATGGAGGGATGGAGGGATGTAGAAGTCCTCGAGCATAGAGTCATAATAGATATTTAGTCACTTTATTGATCCTAGTTGTAAATTCAGGTGTCCAGCAGCTCAATGAAAGCATGAAAGTAATAAAGCAACAAACAATAAAAGACAATAAAAAGAAAAGAAGAAGAAGTATGTAACAGTATGTAACAGTATCTGACAGTATGTAACAGTATGTGATGTCTCAGAGTTAGTAAGAACATATAAAGTCTGCAGCTGCACTAGAGAAGCATGGAGCTTCAAAGCTGCAGCTCGTCTCTAACTCTGTTCTGTTTATACTAACTCAGAGTGAATCCTCTCTTCTTCTTCTCCTCCTCCTCCTCCTTTCTCTCCCTGTGTTATCTCTGCATGCAGCGAGAGCTAAGGAGTTCCGTATGAACTTTTCTGAAGTTTTACAAGGTACGGTGTCCAGACTGAAACATCTGCTCACATATCATCATTTCATCATCACTGAAATACTCCACTCAGTCCAGAGAGTAAAGTTAAAGACACGATAGAGAAAGAGAAAGCATGTAGGGTGGGTGCATGGAGGGATGGAGGGATGGAGAGAGGGATGCATGGATGGAGCGATGGATGGATGGATGCATGCATGGAGGGATGATAGAGGGATGCATGGAGGGATGCATGGATGGGTGGATGCATGGAGGGATGGATGGAGGGATGGATGGGTGGATGCATGGAGGGATGGATGGATGCATGCATGGATGGGTGGATCCATGGAGGGATGGGTGGATGCATGGAGGGATGGATGGATGGAGGGATGCATGGATGGGTGGATGCATGGAGGGATGGAGGGATGGATAGAGGCTTTTCTGAAGTTTTACAAGGTACGGTGTCCAGACTGAAACATCTGCTCACATATCATCATTTCATCATCACTGAAATACTCCACTCAGTCCACAGAGTCCAGAGAGTAAAGTTAAAGACACGATAGAGAAAGAGAAAGCATGTAGGGTGGGTGCATGGAGGGATGGAGGGATGGAGAGAGGGATGCATGGATGGGTGGATGCATGGACGGATGGATGCATGGATGGATGGATGGATGGATGGATGCGTGGATGGGTGGATGCATGGAGGGATGGGTGGATGCATGCATGGAGGGATTGATGGAGGGATGCATGGATGGAGCGATGGATGGATGGGTGCATGCATGGAGGGATGATAGAGGGATGCATGGAGGGATGCATGGATGGGTGGATGCATGGAGGGATGGGTGGATGCATGGAGGGATGGATGGACGGATGGGTGGATGCATGGAGGGATGGATGGATGGGTGGATGCATGGAGGGATGGATGGATGGAGGGATGCATGGATGGGTGGATGCATGGAGGGATGGATAGAGGCTTTTCTGAAGTTTTACAAGGTACGGTGTCCAGACTGAAACATCTGCTCATATATCATCATTTCATCATCACTGAAATACTCCACTCAGTCCACAGAGTCCAGACAGTAAAGTTAGAGACACGATAGAGAAAGAGAAAGCATGTAGAAGCAGCACAGCCTCGTAGCTTCCTGTCTAACTTTATTTTGAAGTGTCTGGAGTCAGTGACGACATGTTTCCTGCAGCCGCCACGTGAACCTGGTTATTACTCCTTCCTCCTGCTTCACATCCTTCCTCTTACTGCTTTAATTCACTACTTTTAAGCTTCTCTGCACTTTGATATAGATAGTAAACTGTGAGCTACGTTCTTATTCCGAGCTTCTGTTAGTGCAGTCTGACTCCGTTATCAGGTTTTTGTTGTTTTTAATGTATAAAGAGTTTATAGTTTAATGAGTGAAAGGATGAAATAAAGTCAGTTCATAGTGTGAGTCTGTGTTGTCTAATGTTAATCTTATACTCATCACATTTGCATATTTTAATTTGGACACTAATTATTTCCATGAGCTTGTTTTGTTGTTTGATTCTTTACATTATTTATTTATTTAATTTTTTAAATTTGTTTTATTTTTTAATTTATTTTATTTTTAATTTTTAATTTTATTTAATTTTTTTTAATTTTTATTTATTTTATTTTATAATTATTTTATTATTTTATTTTTTATTTAATTATTTTATTTATTTATTTTTTATTTTATTTATTTTATTTTTTATTTAATTATTTTATGTTATTTAATTATTTTATTTTTTATTTATTTTATTTTATTTTATTTATTTTTTTATTTTTTTGTTTATTTGTTATTATTATTATTTTGTGTTGTTGTAGACTTCTTGTGTGTGACTCACTCCTCTTCCTCCTCCTCCTCTTCCTCCTCCTCTTCCTGCTGCAGGTAAACTGACGGCCTACGACACGGACGGAGACGGAGACTTCGACGTGGAAGACGCTAAAGTTCTGCTCGGCAAGTCGTCTTCTCTTCTTCTCTGGTTTTTATTCTGTGTGTGTGACGTTTGACTGAAGCGGTTTTACAGCCGTGTCACAGTGCCCCAGTTTAACCAGTTTAACCCTTAAACAGGCCTTACTAGTTATGTCATTTGCACCTAAAGGAAGGAAGGAAGGAAGGAAGGGAAGGAGGGAAGAAGGAAGGAAAGGAGGAAGCAAGGGAGGAAGGAAAGGAGGAAGCAAGGGAGGAAGGAAGGAAGGAAGGGAAGGAGGGAAGAAGGAAGGAAAGGAGGAAGGAAGGACAGATGAAGGAAGGAAGGAAGAAAGGACAGAAGGAGGGAACATTTACCCTAACAGCTGAACTTAGATCTGAGGAAGGAAGGAAGGACGGAAGGAAGGAAGGAAGGGAAGGAGGGGAGAAGGAAGGAAAGGAAGAAGCAAGGGAAGAAGAAGGAAGGAGGGAAGAAGGAAGGAAAGGAGGGAAGAAGGAAGGAAAGGAGGAAGGAAGGGAGGAAGAAGGAAGGGAAGGAAAGGAGGAAGGAAGGGAGGAAGAAGGAAGGAAGGAAGGAAGAAAGAAAGGATGGACAGATGAAGGAAGGAAGGAAGAAAGGACAGAAGGAGGGAACATTTACCCTAACAGCTGAACTTAGATCTGAGGAAGGAAGGAAGGAAGGAAGGAAGGAAGGAAGGAAGGAAGGAAGGACGGACAGATGAAGGAAGGAAGGAAGGAAGGAAGGAAGGAAGGAAGGACAGATGAAGTAAGAAAGGAAGGAAGGAAGGAAGGAAGGAAGGACAGAGGAAGGACCCAGGAGGACAACAGGAAGGTTAAAGAGTCTGTATCTCCTGGTGCACGTTGCCTGATTAAGGGTTAACCCAGTTTAAACCAGTTTAACCAGTTTAACCAGTTTAAACCAGTTTAACCAGTTTAAACCAGTTTAAAACAGTTTAACCATCAGTCTGAGTGATGAGTCCACTCACACTAAACTGCCTGAGAACACTTGATGAGCATTGAAGAGATGAGTGAGTGGTAGAGTCAGAGTGGTGAGAAGCTGTCAGCTCGTTATAAGCAGAAACTTCACTTCCTGTTTGTTGTTGAGCATGATCTTCTTCTTCGTTGGTACATAAGAGTTCACCCTTTACATCTGTTAATACCTAATACTGTGCTGGTTCTACTAATACTGGTACTGGTACTGATACTGATACTGGTACTGGCACCAAAAGTAAGACTGAATACTCCTGAAAATGTCAAATGGTGTAACCACAAAAAAATTAAAATGTAATATTTAGAACAATAGTATTCCATTAGCTTTATTTAATATAAAAGTTACAATGTAAGATCATGCCAAACTAGTTGATGGTGTTTTATTGACTAGTTACTGGTTACACCACTTAGACATTTTTACCATAATCCTCTAATATATTCTCTCAAAATGGATTAAAAGCAGAAATTTGATGCTGGGTCCACAAAAAAAGAATGTGTGAAGTTATTCATATGTTTATTTTCACATTTTAACCCTTTACATTTAAGTTACACCACATGGACACAGTGAAACACCACTGACCCGTAAAAAAAGTGTTTTTTTAAAAAGGCCAAAAATGCTGCGACTTATTATCATTATCATTATAGGAGAGAGAGAATAAGAGCAAAGTGAATCGTCCGTCTTCTTCCTCTTCTTTTATTTTGTCGGTGAGCTGACAGGAAGTGAGAGATCGCCTGACGAGACAGAGACAGGAAGTAAAGACTTATCTGTTATCTGTGATTCATCTGCGACTCCTTTAACTCACTATCGTTCTCTCTTTCCCGCATCGCCATCTTTTATTTTTGCCCTGGTTTGTTTTTTTTTTGTTACGGCTCTTCTCCATCCATCCTTCCTTCCTTCCTTCCTTCCTTCCTTCCTCCCTTCTTTCTTTCCTTCCTCTCTCCCTTCCTTCCTCCTTTCCTTCCTTCCTTCTTCCTCTCTTCCTTCCTCCCTTCCTCCCTTCCTTCCTTCCTTCATTCCTCCTTTCTTCCTCCCTTCCTAACTCCCTTCCTTCCCCCTTTCCTTCCTCCCTTCTTTCTTTCCTTCCTCTCTCCCTTCCTTCCTCCTTTCCTTCCTTCCTTCTTCCTCTCTTCCTTCCTCCCTTCCTCCCTTCCTTCCTTCATTCCTCCTTTCTTCCTCCCTTCCTAACTCCCTTCCTTCCCCCTTTCCTTCCTTCCTTCCTTCTTTCATCCCTCCCTTCCTTCCTTTCCTTCCTCCCTTTCTCCCTCCATCCCTCCCTCCCTCCCTCCTTCCTTTCCATCCTCCCTCCCTCCCTCCCTCCCTCCCTCCCTCCCTTCCTTCCTATTTTTAATTTCTCCTCCTTTTCCCTTGAATGTTCTCCTTCACCACCTTCTCTCCCATCCATTCTCTTCCTTCCCTCCCTTTCTCTCTCCTTCCCTCTCTCTCCTTCCCTCCCTCCCTCCCTCTCTCTCTCCCTCTCTCTCTCTCTCGTCAGGCCTGACCAAAGATGGCGGCGGTAGTGCGAACGCCGAGTCGCTTGAGGAGGTTCTTAATATTTTAGCAGAGGAGGGCTCTGATTGGATCTATGGCTTCTTCACCTTCCTCTATGACGTAGTGTCCTCACCTGTAGAGCGGGAAGAGGAAGAGGAAAAGGAAAAGGAGGAAGAGGAAGGGAAGGAGGAGGAAGGTGGAGCGGGCGATGACGTGGAAGTGAAAGGAGTCATACTGGACCTCCAGAACCAATAACAAGGCTTACTGGGACCAGACTGGGATGTAGTCCAGTCCGGCTGGAAGAGGAAGTGAAGGAGGAAGTGGAGGAGGAGGAAGAGGAAGAGGAAGAGGAAGAGGAGGTGCAGTGTGTGTGTTGTGGTCTGGTTTCCACAGCAGAGCCAAACTGGGCGGACTGGTCCTTTTTAAAGAAACCAGAATAAAGAAAACTCCACTCATCATCCTTCATGTGATCACACTTTACTGGTCTTTAACCCTCCTGTTGTCCTCCTTTCCTTCTGTCCTTCTTTCCTTCCCTCCTTCCTTTCTTCCTTCCTTCTTTCCTTCCCTCCTTCCTTCTGTCCTTCTTTCCATCCCTCCTTCCTTCATTCATTACTTTCCTTCCTCCCTTCCTTCTGTCCTTCTTTCCTTCCTCCTTTCCTTCTGTCCTTCTTTCCATCCCTCCTTCCTTCATTCATTACTTTCCTTCCTTCCCTCTTTCCTTCCTTCTTTCCTTCCATCCTTTCCTCCCTCCTACCTCCCTCCTTTCCTTCCCTCTTCCTCCCTCCTTCCCTCTTTTCATTACTTCTTCCTCCCTTCCTTTCCTTCCTCCCTCCCTCCCTGACTCACTCCCTTCCTCCTTTCCTTCCTCCCTCCCTCCCTCCCTACTTCCCTCCCTTCCTCCTTTCCTTCCTTCTTCCTCCCTCCCTCCCTCTTTTCATTCCTTCTTCCTTCCTTCCTCCCTCCTTTCCTTCCTCCCTCCTTTCCTTCCTTCTCCCTCCTCCCTGCCTCCCTCCTTCTTCCCTTCCTTCTGTGCTTCTTTCCTTCCCTCCGTCCTTCATTCATTACTTTCCTTCCTTCCTTCCTTCCTTCCCTCCTACCTTCCTTCCTCCCTCCTTTCCTTCCTTCTTCCTCCCTCCCTCCTTCTTTTCATTCATTCTTCCTCCTTTCCTTCTTGCTTCCTTCCTTCTTCCTCCCTTCCTTCCTAGACTCGAGGACAGCAGGAGGGTTAATATCATTTTCTGTAGTTTTTTCCCAATCAACATATTTTATAGGATTCAACATTTATTTTCATCTCCGTTACCTGATGAATCGTCGAGAAGTTAAAACAGTGACTCGGTTTCTCAGAGACGACGATTAAAAGTCTAAACTGTTCAGATAGTCAGTGAGGAGCGACGCTGGTTCAATTCCAACAACGGACCTTTACTGCAGCTCATTCCTCTCTCTCTCTTCCTGTTTCCTGTTTCCTGTTTCCTGTCAGCCTCACTGCCAAAATAAAAGGCAAATTAGGAAGAGGCCCGTTTAGGAAGCTCGAACCATTTTTGTTGTAAAATGATTTAACGGTTATCAAAATAGTTTATTCATCATTTCAGCTCTAATATAAACTTGTTTCCTTCCTTCCTTCCTTCCTTCCTTCCTTCCTTCCATCTTTCCTTCCCTCCTTCTTTCCTTGCTTTCCTTCTTCCTTCCTTCTTTCCTTCCTTCCTTCTTTCCTTCTTTCATCCCTTCCTCCTTCTCTCTTTCCTTCCTTCTTCCTTCCTTCTTTCTTTCCTTCCCTCATTCTTTCCTTCTTTCCTTCCTCCCCTCTTTCCTTCTTTCTTTCCTTCCCTCTTTCCTTCCTTCTTTCTTTCCTTCCCTCCTTCCTGGGATGAAAGAAGGACAGAAGGACAGAAGGAAGGAAGGAAGTAAGGACAGAGAAAAGAAAGAAAGAAGGAAGGAAGGAAGGTAGGGGGAAGGAAAGAAAGAGAGAAGGAGGGAGAAAGGAAAGGAGGAAGGCAGGAAGGCAAGAAGGACAGGAATGGACGATGGGAGGAAGGAGGGAGGGAGGAAAGAAGGAAGGAAGGAAGGAAAGTAATGAATGAAGGAAGGAGAGAAGGAAAGAAGGATCCTTCCCTCCTTCCTTCCTTCCTTGCTTTCCTTCCTCCCTTCCTTCTGTCCTTCTTTCATCCCTCCCTCCTTCCTCCCATCGTCCTTTTCCTGTCCTTCTTGCCTTCCTCCTTTCCTTTGTTCCTTCTTCCTCCTTTCCTCCCTCCTTCTCCCTCTCTTTTTCTTTCCTTCTCCCTCCTTCTCCCTCTTTTCATTCCTTCTTTTAGTTCTTTTATAAACGTGTATATATTAGAGTTTATATCCTGCTTTTTTCCAGTTATTCTGTTTCTAGATTAATTTCCTTCATTCAGCTGACAGTTTTACATCATGTCTGAAATCAACTTGCAGGAACTTGTTGAGAATAATCCTCCATAATTAACATTTATTTACCTTTTTATTTGGTTATTCGGCAATTTTTTTGTCAAATTTAAATGTTTTAGGATCCTTCTAAATCTGACTGAATCATTTATTCTCCAGTAAGTCGTTTAGAAGGAGAGATAATCACTTGTGCACTTTGTGAATCTTATTTTAATGACTCAGCGGTCTCATGGATTTTGTCTTAATTTGATGCCGGTTGATAGAAAGTGAGAGTTTACCACCAAACACTGATAAATATAACATCACTGCTCTGTTCTTCATGTTCTGCTGTGTTAATAAGACTTTAATAACACTTTATAATAATAACTATATAATACAATGCCTGCACGTTTCCACCGGCAACCGTCTAATATTCACAAATCCTGCTTTATAGTTGTTGTATATGGGTCAGTGACTATTATTACTGTGTCCATGTGGTTTAGTTTAAATTTAAAGGGTTCTTTCTTTCTTTCTTTCTTTCTTCCATCTGTCCTTCCATCTGTCCTTCCTTCCTTCCTTCCTTCCTTCCTTCCTTCCTTCCTTCCTTCATTTCCTTCCTCCTTTCCTTTCCTCCCTTCCTCCCTCCCTCCCTTTCCTCCCTTTCTCCCTCTTTCTTTCTTTCTTTCTTCCTCCTCTTACTTTTTGTCCTTCCTTCCTTCCTTCCTTGCATCTGTCCTTCCTTCCTTCCTTCCTTCCTTCCTTCCTTCTGTCCTGCCTTCCTTCCTTCCTTGCATCTGTACTTCCTTCCTTCCTCCCTTCCTTCCTTCCTTTCTTCCTTCCTTCCATCTGTCCTTCCTTCCTTCCTTCCATCTATCCTTCCTTCCTCCCTCCCTTCCTTCCTTCCTTTCTTCCTTCCTTCCATCTGTCCTTCCTTCCTTCCTTCCTTCCTTTCTTCTTTGCATCTGTCCTTCCTTCCATCTGTCCTTCCTTCCTTCCTTCCTTCCTTCCATCTATCCTTCCTTCCATCTGTCCTTCCTTCCTTGCATATGTCCTTCCTTCCTTGCATCTGTCCTTCCTTCCTTCCTTCCTTCCTTCCTTCCTTTCTTCCTTCCTTCCATCTGTCCTTCCTTCCTTCCTTCCTACCTTCCTTCCTTTCTTCTTTGCATCTGTCCTTCCTTCCTTCCATCTGTCCTTCCTTACTTCCATCTGTCCTTCCTTCCTTAAAATATTTAATATCTATCATTCTTTTGTGGTTACACCATTTGACATTTTCAGGAGCATTCAGTCTTACTTTTGGTTAAAAAATGGTTCAAATGTCATTTAAATGATATAAAACCAACAAAAATACTAAATGTACATTTTAACAAACCTGATGCTGCTTTTAAAAGGTTCTTCTTGTCACTGACCCATATATTAGAAATGTGATGATCAGTCTTCTTTGATCTCCGTGCTGTTCTTCTTTATCTCCGCTCGTAGCTCTAACTCTGTAAAGGTTTGTTCTTTGTATTCTTTCTTACTCATAATGTGTTGAGCACATTCATGTTTGATATGTGATTGTAACTCAGCAGGTCAGCGGTCGCTTGTTTATCCTTCATGAATCCGTTCAGATTGTGGATATTAAAATTCTGGAGTTGTGAGTTACAGCATCTGTTATTCAGCTGTTTTTACTGAAGCACTTCCTGTTCACTTCCTGTTCACTTCCTGTTCAGACACACTGGAAATCCTCCTCCACTGCTTGCAGAGAGAGTCAAAAAAAAGAATGACAATGGATTGAAACAGAAATACTTTTAAATGATGGAAAAGGTTTTAAAACGTCCATAAAAAGTCAAATATATAGTTTTCTTCTCTGCTGTCCATCTGTTAGCAGATATAGAAGAAAGTAGAAATGAGGAAGAAGGAAGGGAGGGAGGGAGGGAGGGAGGAAGGAAGGAAAGGAGGGAGGAAGGAAGGAAAAGAGGGAGGAAGGAAAGAAGGGAGGGAGGGAAGGAAGGTAGGTGGGAGGGAGTAAAGGAAGGAAGGAATGAAGGAAGGTAGGTGGGAGGGAGGGAGGGAGGGAAGGAAAGAAAGAAGGAGGGAGGAAGGAAGGTAGATGGGAGGGAAGGAAGGAAAGAAGGAGGAAGGGACAGAGGAAGAAGGAAGGGAGGAAGAAGAAAGGAAGGGAGAGTGGAAAGAAGGAAGGAACCCATATGGGTTCCCTGCCCTGCTCACTGTCCCGTCTGTTTCTAAACCTCATAGAGGACAAGAAAGAGTCCAAGAAGAAAGCCGGTAAAGGTAAAGGTACGGTCTCCTTCTGCTCCTGCACCACTTCCTGTTTCCTGTTTGCTCCAAAGTAAAAGCTTTAACACCGCTGAGGTTCAATTAAGGCTGCTCAGTTAACCTTCCTGTCGTCCTCCCGGGTCAAATTGACCCCGTCTCTTTTGACTCTTCCTTCTGTCCTTCCCTCCCTCCCTTCCTTCCTTCCTTCCTTCCTCCCTCCCTTCCTTCCTTCCTTCCTTCTGTCCTTCCCTCCCTCCCTTCCTTCCTTCCTTCTTTCTTTCCTCCGTCCTTCCTTCTTCCTTCCTCCCTCCTTTCCTTCCTTTCTTCCTGCCTCCCTCCTTTCCTTCCTCCCTCCCTCCCTCCCTCCCTTCCTTCCTTCCTTCCTTCCTCCCTCCCTCCCTCCCTCCCTTCCTTCCTTCCTTTCCTCTTTTCCTTTCTCCCTCCCTCCTACCTTCCTTCCTTCCTTCCTTCCTCCCTCCTCCCTTCCTTCCTTCCTTCTTTCTTTCCTCTGTCCTTCCCTCCTGTCCTTCCCTCCTGTCCTTCCTTCTTCCTTCCTCCCTCCCTCCCTCCTTTCCTTCCTTCCTCCCTCCCTCCTTCCTTCCTTCCTTCCTCCCTCCTTCCCTTCCTTCCTTGACTCTAGGACAACAGGAGGGTTAAGCAGCAGATAAAAGGCTGCAGCATGTTTCTAAAGTTTAAAAAAAATCATTTTAATAATCGTGATTTCAATTTTGACCCAAAAAATCGTGATTATGATTTTTTCCCTAATCGAGCAGCCCTAGTTTCAAGTGACAGGAAGCAAAAATAAATGAGACGATGAACTAAACGTCACAACTGATGAGTTTGTTTTGAACCGTCCTAGAAGACGAGACGGTAGAGGCTCCTCTTCCTGAGATGAAATTCACAAAAGGTACAAAAGGAGTTCAGATCTTTCCGTGTTTTTGAGTTTGTGTGATTTCCTGTCTGTTACCCATACTTCCTGTTCAGATGACCTCGTAATGACCTCGTATCTGTTGATGTGATTGGAAAGTAGGCGGCATGATCTCACCATCTGACTGAGTTTAACCTTCCCAATACCGTTTTTACCGTTTGAATTTTTGTGAATCCGACACATATGGCGCTTTTCCACTACACAGTTCCAGCACTACTCGGCTCGACTCGGCTCGGTTCCAGGAACGACCTTTTCCATTACAAAGAAGTACCTACTCAACGTGGGCGGGGTCGTCATAGCAACACTGCGTTAAACTGCCGTGACTTTGTTTTATATGCGACACAAACACATAAACACAAAACTGGACACTAACCCCTCAGTACAGAGCCGAGCAGTTCCCGAAGGACTTCTATTGGAGCTTTTCCACTACACAGTTCCAGCACTACTCAACTTGACTCGACTCGACGTCCTGCGTCTCCACTAGGGATAGTACCTGGTACCTGCTACTTTTTTAGTATCTGCTCTGCTGAGGTTCCAAGCGAGCCGATACTAAATGTGACGTCACAGACTGCCGGCCGCTGATTGGTCAGAAGAGTTGTCGCTGGAAGAGTCATGAGCCGTCCCACACAAGAGTCAAACCCGCCATTTTTAAATACCAGCAACAGCGTTACAGCAATTCGGTTTCTCTTCTCTTCTCTTGCTTTGTGTGTGACAGAAAGCTTCATACAGCAGCAAGTACACCATCGCCTCCATGTCCTCCATTATTTATGTGTTTGTAAAACGAAGTCACGGCAGTTTAACCCAGCGTTGCTATGACGACCTCACCCACGTTGATTAGGTACTTCTTTGTAATGGAAAAGGTCGTTCCTGGAACCGAGTGGAGTCGAGCCGAGTAGTGCTGGAACTGTGTAGTGGAAAAGCGCCAATAGAAGTCCTTGGGGAACTGCTCGGCTCTGTACTGAGGGGTTAAAGTCGAGTTCACAACGTTTTTTCACCGACTAAGACAGAAGGGGGAGGGGCTCAGTGTGTGGAGAGGGGGGGGGGGCTTGTTGTGCCACCCAGATTTGCTTCCCTCCGTGCAGTTTTCCCCAGACATTCGTTCCTCTTCCACACGAAAACAGCATTTCAATCAGGTTATGTCAAATTACGCGATATTCCACGTTAACACTAAATTCCGTGTTAATCATAGGGCCCTAAGCTCAGATCTTTCCGTGTTTGAGTTTGTGTGATTTACTGTCTGTAACTTTTAGAGTTTACATCAACCGATACTTCCTGTTGAAATGACCTCGTAGCTATCTGTTGATGTGATTAGAAAGTAGGCGGCATGATCTCACCATCTGACTGAGCTTAACCTTCCCCGTCTGTTAGTGTCATCAGACCTGCTGTGATGTGTTGGTTAAACTCTCTGTAGAGATGAAAGTGAGCTGACAGTCTGTTTGTTGGTCTCTGTGTCAGACGAGGCAGCGGAGGAGACGGCTGCTAGAAAGAACGCCACCCGAGGTACAAAAAGCTGCTGTCTGCATGTCTGGAACGGACCGGTTGGGTTTCTGTGGTCTGGTCTGGCTTTGGTTTGAGTGTTTTAAAAAAGTCCAGTGTACTCTTCAATGCTTTTTAATGAGAAAATAGAGAAAACAAACAGTAATAATCTGTTTGTTTGACATTATAAACTAGTGGATGATTTGACGATACATATCATGAAACAACACAAATATGTCATCTGTCTAATTTTTGCATTTGCAGTGATTTTTACATTTATGTGATGAATTAAGTCATTTAATTTGTCAGGAATGGCAAAAACAGGCGTTCTCTAGCAGGTAACCCTAACCCTATTTTGCCCATTAACCTTTTCCCTAAATGTTAAGTCTCATTTAAAATTACATAAAGCATGATAGAGGGTTTTTATCGATATTGACCAACCCTATTAACCCCAATGACCCTGATCCAAGTGTTGCTGGAGCCTTTTTTAGACTTTTTTTCCCTCCATGCACCTTAGAAGCAGGTGAAGTTGTGCCAGAAACCTCCACCCCTATTAACTAGTAATGAATTAATTAGTTGATTTCATGTGTAAGTGAATCAGTTAGTCAGTCAACCTTTAAAATGTGCAGAGACCCTCTCGGGTGATGTTGCACTATTAATAAACTTTGAGTTCAGGTTGAAGTTTACTGATGAAATTAAAAGGGTAGAGCAATTTCTTTGTGGATGAAGTATCACAGAGCTTTAGACATGTAGAAAGAGGACAGAGGGAAATTAGAGAAACTGGACTGAAATAAAACAAACAAGCAGAGTTTTTGTTGAATTGAGAGTTGAGAACTGGTCGCTGTGTTTGTTTTCTAGTGATGTTTTTAATAGTTTTTGGACGACAATAGAGGTCTATGGCACTGTTAGTAGATCGGTTCATTGTTAAGAGATTGATTGAGATGTTTGAAATCAGAAAAGCAAATAGATATCTATCTATATCAGGCATGTCAAACTTCATTCCAACCAAGCAGGAGCACACATGCACACCAATCAGCTGACTGAAGAGTGAGTTCAGCTGAGCCTGGTGTGCTCCTGCTTGGTTGGAATGAAAACCTACAGCCACATGGCCCTTTGTGGAATGAGTTTGACATGCCTGATCTATATAGAAACCTTAAACTGTAAGTGTTGTTAGTTTGCTGATGATACACCGATTTACATTGTACCATTTATAAAGCTTTCATAGCATTCAGATCATCAGAGCTCGTGTCTGTGATGGGTTTTTAATAGTTTTAGGGCAACAACAGAGGAATAAGATGTATCAGACTTTGATACAAACACAATACTTGTTAGCAGATCAGTTAATTGTTGGTTTGGGTCCAAATATGAAGTAAAATATATAAAATTGCTCGACCTTTAAACCATTTATTCAAGATTCTGCAAGATGCTGATAATGTTTGGCTTCAATGCAACAACTAAACTAAGACTGGTGTTTTTTGGTGTAATATTATTATACTAGATTATACTAGCAGCTACAGAGTGATGATGTCATGCTCTGACAGTGATGCCTGCATTCGTAACACCGCCTTGGTTGCCGTGAGTTACCACATTAACAGCTCGGTGTGGATGAATCGGTACGCTAACGGTAAAGTCTCGTCTTCACCTCAAACCTCAGACCGTCCCGTCCGAGGAGTCACGCTGCGCTCCGCTCTGCAAGAAGAGCTGAGGATGATCCACGAAAAGATGGAGGCCAAGAGGATCGCTCGCATCGCCCTGGCCGAGATCAGAGCCTTCCTCGCCGAGGAGGAGGAGGGGAAGGAGGCGGCCTGGGCGCTGAAGATGAAGACGCTGGAGGCGGCCCAGGAGCAACTGAAGGAAAAGACTGAGAGGGTGGAGAAAGAGAAAGAAGAGAAGGAGAAGTTGGAGAAGGAGAAAGAGGAGAAGGAGAAAATGGAAAAAGAGAAGGCAGAGATGGAGAGGGAGAAGGCAGAGAAGGCGGAGAAGGAGAGGATTGAAAAAGAGAAGGCAGAAAAGGAAAAGAGGCAAAGAGAGATGGCTGAGAAGGAAAAGGTGGAGAGGGAAGCTAAAGAGAAAGCAGAGAAAGAAAAACAAGATATGGAGAGACTGGCCAAAGAAGAGAGGGAACAACTGGAGCGAGAGATAGCGGAGAAGGATAAGATGGAGAGAGAGCGTCTGGCCAGGGAACGAGAGAGGGAAGCCAAGGAGAAGGAGGAGAGGGAACGACTGGAGAAAGAGAGACTTGAAAAGGAAAGAATAGCAAAAGAGGAGAGGATGGAAAGAGAGAAGGCGGAGAAGGAACGATTGGAGAGGGAGAGGCTCGAGAAAGAAAGGATCGCCAAAGAGAAGGCGGAGAAAGAGAGACTGGAGAGGGAACGCATTGCTAAGGAAAAAGAGCGAATCGCCCGAGAGAAGGAACGACAAGAACAAGAACGGATCGCCAGAGAGAAGGCAGAAAAAGAAAGGCTGGAGAAAGAAAGGATCGCCAAAGAAAAGGAAAGACTTGAAAAAGAAAGGATCGCCAAAGAGAAGGAAAGACTTGAAAAAGAAAGGATCGCCAAAGAAAAGGAAAGACTTGAAAAAGAAAGGATCGCCAAAGAAAAGGCGGAGAAGGAAAGACTGGAGAGGGAACGCATCGCTAGGGAAAGAGAAAGACTTGCAAGGGAAAAGGAAAGGATGGAGAGAGAGAGGGCTGAAAAGGAGAGACAAGAAAAAGAGAGAATCGCCAAGGAGAAGGCGAGGATGGAGAGAGAACGCATCGCCAGAGAGAATGCACGAATCGCTCAGGAAAAAGAGAGATTAGAGAAAGAGAGAGCGGAAAAGGAAAGAGCGGCGAGAGAACAGAGGGAAAGGATGGAGAGGGAACGATTGGCGAAAGAAAGAGAGAGAATGGCTCGGGAGAAAGAGAGGATCGAACGAGAGAAAGCGGCGGCGAGAGAGAAGGAGCTTCTGGAGAGGCAGAGAGTCGCCCGAGAGAAAGCCCTCCGAGAAAAGATGGAGGCCGAGCGGCTGGCGAGGGAACGCAACGCCGCCGCCGCCAACGCCAAGAGACCCGAACACCCGGAGAGGAAAACCAACACGACGCTACCGAGACCTCCGACGGCAGCAGAGGAGAAAACACGGAACGGTGGAGTGAGAGCTCAGGAAGTCAGGAGAGAGAAGAGCTCACCGGCAGACGGAAAGAAGTAGCAACGTTATCGCACAGGAAGATGCGATCGGATTCATGGTGCTCGGACTCAACGCCGGCAAATTACGTGTGAAATGTTCAAACTGTGATTTTTGGAGCAGCTGGATCCTTCATCTAACAACGAGAACAGGAACAGGAAGTGTAGAGCTGCAACCAGTGTAGACGATAAACGGGAAGTTAGCTGGCTAAGTGTTTTTTTATAGTTCAGTTTCCGTTTGGATTCGATTTAGAAGAAAAAATGTCAAAATGGAAAAAGGCTCCAACACAGTGTCTCACCCACTGTTCATTTTATTAAATTACTGATACGATACGATACAATACGACAAGATTCACTACAATACAATACGATATGGTACAATGTGGTATGTACGGTACGATAAGGTACGATACGTTAGGATTCTATATGATACGATACAATACGATTCTATATCGTACTATATGGTACAATACAATATGATACAGTACGGTACAGTATGATACGATATGGTATGGTACGATTCGATTACGATGTAATACAATTCAATAAGATTCTATATGATACAATAAGGTACGATTCAATTACGTTACAATACGATATGGAATTGTACGATACAATACAGTGCAATTCTATATCATACGTAAGGTACAATACGTTACGATACGGTACAATATGGTATGGTACGGTTCGATTACGATACAATACGATATGATACAGTACGAGTCGATAAGATTCTATATGATACAATAAGGTACGGTACGATTCGATTAAGATACGGTACAATGCGATATGGAATTGTACGATACAGTGCAATTCTATATCATACGATATGTTAGGATTCTATATCGTACGATACGATACAATACGATTCTATATGATATGATAAGGTACAATACAATACAGTACAGTACAGTATGATACGATATGGTATGGTACGATTCGATTGCGATACAATACGATATAGTACGATACGATACAATGCAATTCTATATCGTACGATATGATACAATGTGGTATGTACGGTACGATAAGGTACGATACGTTAGGATTCTATACGATACGATACAATACGATTCTATATGATACAGTACGGTACAGTATGATACGATATGGTATGGTACGATTCGATTGCGATACAATACGATATAGTACGATACGATACAATACAGTGCAATTCTATATCATACGATACAATACGATATGGTACAATGTGGTATGGTATGGTACGATACAGTGCAATTCTATATCGTACAATACGATATGATACCATATGATACAATACGATACAATACAGTTACAGTACGATACGATATGATGCGATATACTTTATAGGGCCCAACCGATACTGGATTTTTGGGGCTGATGCCGATACCGATGTTAGGGAATAAAAAAACATATATAAATATCGTTATATTAGCCAAGAATCTTTATTTATTAAGAATATAAACATTTTCGTCCCCAAATATTGTACCAAACATTTGTAATGGGGGCAGCGATGTTTTACAGTTTAAGAATGAACAGAAACTGAAAATTACATCAATGCTCTGAAACACTAAATTTCACTGGGAATTAAACATGAAGCTGTTAAACTTGAATTAGGAAAAAGGATTAAATATATATATGTGATGTTGCCTATATATAGCTTATATCGGTCGAGCTGTAGTCCATCAACAAAGTATTTCTTATAATTCATGAACAGTTTTGAGTCATTTTATAAGAAAAAAATGTCAAAATGTAAAAAAAGCTCAGAGCAGGTAACTTTATATAAATCCAGTTTCATTGATCACATGAAGGAGCGATCACACTGGACCAGAGCTCTGCCTTTACTCTGCAGACTAACCCTAACCCTTTATCTGACCTGAGCTTAGATGCAAGAACAGCTCATGTAAATGGCATCGCTAATGTAGCTACACTATTTATTAAACATTAATTAGACAGTTAATCGCTTTCATTAATAAATAATCATTTTAGTTGTTTATTAAGCAAACATACCGAACTTCTGCTTGTTCAGGCTTCTCACATGTGACGATTTCTTTTGTCTTTCATGACAGTAAACTTGACATTTTGAGCAGTTGCTTGAATAAAATGAGACTGTTGAAGACTTCACCTTTTTAACTACTTTCAGACATTTTATAGATAAAGAACTTTGGCGACACATGATAAAAATAAGAGTTAGTTACAGCCCTGGCTTCCTGTTATTAACTCTTATCCTAGTGTTCTGATTTTCTGGTGATGCAGTGACTTTATTGGACATGTTTAGTTTTTCGCACTTAAAGTAACGGTGTAAAAAATGTGAAGTAAATATTGAAATACTGCCTCTGCTGTTTCATATCATGTGGAAATATAGTTTAAAGTTCTTTGGTGGATTTTATGGAGAATAACTCAAAAGCAAATCGACTCCATCTTCCTGCCTCATTATACCAGCTGTCTCATTATGACCTTATGAACTCATTATGTTACTTTATTAAATGTAATGTGATAGTTTCAACCATTTACTGGAGGAAAAGTCTCAGCTTGTTCTCTGTGCTGCTGAGAATATGAAGGATGTTAATGTGATCATCTGCAGTATGATACAGTATAAAAGTTAATAAGTTAGGAGACTCTTCCAGATCCAGTGGGAAAAGAGCAGGCGGGGAGTTCCTGTCCTCTGAAATGAAGCCAACCAGGAAGTAACTTAGAGCTGCATTCTATCAAAAGGCCACCAGGGGGCGACCGTCTCTATACAAGTCAATGGAGAATTCACCAACTTCTCACTTGATTTCTAACCTCAGTAAACGTTTTCAAAACGTGTTTATGGTCTCAATCGCTAGTTTAAAGCCTTCTTCAATGCAGTATGATGTTCATTTGGGACATTTTGGCCTCCCTGATTTTATATGTGACGATAAAGCAGGGTATGCATTAGGGCGTGGCTACGTCCTGATTGACAGGTTGATTGACCAATGTCCTCGAGATCCAGCCCTCGTAACCATAGCAACCTCCCCGCTCCGCCCATGGCTCCGCCTCATGCCCATATAAGTAGAATCCGTGTTTTTATTTTTCCCAGCATGCACCTGAAATTTTCAAGATGGCGCTGCCTAGATCCGAAACTATTGGCTTCCGAGCAGCAGTCCACAAACCAATGGGTGACGTCACGGATGTTACGTCCATTTCTTTTATACAGTCTGTGGAAAAGAGTCGCACTGTCATTTTTATTTTTATGAGGTTATTTCTAACTTAATGCTCTTTAGGAAACAGCTCATCCTCCACTATCTCAACACTCTGACTCTGATTGTTTGCTTGTAACTGTAATTTATCTTTTGATTTTATGTTGGTTTAGTTTAACTCAGAGCAGAAGTTAGTAGTCTGTGATGTAGTGTGTGTATCTGGGATGAATAATGCTGAATGTGTAGAGCACATGTTTTTGCTGCAGGGCAGAAACTCCAAATGTTTCTCTTACTTTCAAACAGCAGCAGTTTAAAAAAAACACTCAACAGCTTGTTGTGCTTTAAATGCTGGTCCTCCATCCTTCCTTCCTTCTTTCCGTCCTTCCTCCCTCCTTTCCTTCCTCCCTTCCTTCCTCCCTTCCTTCCTCCCTCCTTTCCTTCCTTCCTTCCTTCCTCCGTCCTTCCTTCCTTTCCTTTCCTTTCCTCCCTTCCTTCCTCCCTCCTTTCCTTCCTTCCCTCCTTCCTCCCTCCCTCCTACCTTCCTTCCTTCCTTCCTCCCTCCTTTCCTTCCTTTTTCCTCCCTTCCTTCCTCCCTCCTTTCCTTCCTTCTTCCTTCCTTCCTTCCTTCTTTCCTTCCTTCTTCCTCCCTTCCGTCCTTCCTTCCTTTCCTTCCTCCCTCCCTTCCTTCCTCCCTTCTTTCCTTCCTTCTTCCTCCCTTCCTTCCTCCCTCCTTTCCTTCCTCCCTCCCTCCTTTCCTTCTTCCTCCCTTCCTTCCTTCCCAGACAGCAGAACATCCAGAGATAGATGATTAGAATAAAGTTTACAAAGTTTAGGTTTATTTTTTTGCTTCTTGTAGTTTTTTCCTCTGTTAGTTTGCGTTTTCTTTGCTTTTCCTTCAAAATGTGACAAAAAAAAAACATCTTTTAATGAATAAACATTGGTGTTCAGAGACGGAGGCGTGTTTCTCTTCCTTCTTGGTTTAATCTCCTCCAGCAGCCGTGTTGTTTAAAACCTTTTTAAAGTAACGAGCTTCACATCCGTCTTCCTCCTCCTCGCTCCTATCTCACTGCAGCACAGCTTCCTCTTCTGATCGCTCCAACACTCTCACTTCCTTCCCCCAGAAACACGATCCGGACCTCCTCACCACTCAAACACCGCTCTGATGGGTCTGTGTATTATGATGAAGGCGCTGTGACACTTAACTGAAAACCGACTCAGTTATACATCAACTGTCTCTCTTGTTGTCTTGATTTAACCCTCCTGCTGTCCTCGAGTCAAGGAAGGGAGGAAGAAGGAAGGAAGGGAGGAAGAAGGAAGGAATGGATAAAGAAGGAAGTAAAGGAGGAAGGAAGGGAGGAAAGGAAGAGGGAATGGAAGGAAAGATGGAAGGAAGGAAGGAAGGGGGGAAGGAAGGAAGAAGGAAGGAAAGGAGGGAGGGAGGGAGGAAGGAAAGGAGGGAGGAAGAGGGAAGGAAAGGAGGAAGAAATAAGGAAGGAAAGGAGGATGGAATGGATAAAGAAGGGAGAAAGAAGGAAGGAAAGGAGGAAGGAATGGATAAAGAAGGAAAGAAAGGAGGGAGGAAGAAGGAAAGAAAGGAGGAAGGAAGAAGGAAAGAAAGGAGGGGAGAAGAAAGAAGGAAAGGAGGAAGGAAAGGAGGGAGGAAGAAGGAGGAAGGAAAGGAGAAAGGAGGAAGGGAGGAAGAAAGAAGGGAGGAAAGAAGGGAGGGAAGGAAAGAGTGACATAAAGAAGAAGGAGGGGAAGAAAGAGAATACAGGAAGGAAAGATGGAAGGAAGGAAGAAAGGGAGCAAGGACAGATGGAAGGAAGGAAGAAAGGGAGCAAGGACAGATGGAAGGAAGGAAGGAAGGGAGGGAAGACAAATGGAAGGAAGGGAGGAAGGAAGAGAGGAAGAAGGCAACTGGGTCGGATTATAGATCACATAATCCAGTGATGGTTTTTTCAGTATGTGTTGTTCAAACCTTTATTTAGTAGGTTTGGGAAACTTTTGATCCTAAAAGAAAATCAGGATTATTGTCATGGCAACAGAAAGTGGATTCAGGGTTGATGTCAGGAGCAACATATAATAAAACTTTAACATTGAAAAGAAAAAGAGCCACACATTGATTTAGCTTCTGTTGCTCTTTGTATTTTAATCATTATAAACTGATAGACTGATGAATTGGCCAGTATTGGTTTATATGATAGAGCCCATTCTGTCATCTCACATCAATTTTAATAAACAGTAAAGGGAATATTTTCACATATAACATCCTGACAGCTAAAGCATCATCTGTCCCTTTAAATATATATATGTATGGTCCTTAAAGGTGTCCAAAAACCAAACCAAGGTGTCATATTATCTCCCTGAAACTCCAGAACAGCTGATGAACTGATGAAGCTCCATGTTAATGAAGTATGAGGTGGATGTATGTGTGTCATTGTGTCTGACTGTTGAACCTTTAACCAATGAAACAGGACTGAAACAGGCAGAGAGACCAGCTGTGGGAGACTCACCTGAGGAGAGGACAGGTGAGGACACACACACACACACACACACACTGACCTGATACCTGATACCTGATACGACCAGCCAGCAGGTGTTTCCCCTCGTTCCCACCTGTGAATCTGGTCCTGAGGGAGTGTCAGCCTCACCCGATCACCTGATCACCTGACCTGCTGAATGTGACACTGATCCGCTCCACTTTGCTTCACACCCAGTCTGACACTGAGACAATCTACTGGTGGGAAAACCCCAGTCTCTCTCTGTTAGATCAGTATGTAGAGCAAGGTGCTAACATTAACAGGTCTGATTCCCAAAAGGTCGATCCTAATAGAAAGGGTTCTCTCTCTTCTGATGGGCATTTTTTTTACATTTTACAGACAGAATAATTCATCTATTACCTATTAAAGAACTTTTTCTTTAATTAACTATTAAAAATATTAAGAGATGAATTAGCTCGTTGCAGCCTGAGGTCACAAGACTGTTTCCTAAACCTTGAGTCTTCTATATACTGCTGTAATATAATGGATAAGTTCTGCTCCTCTTATCATTGGACAACCTTTCTTAATGTGCTTCCAATGTAAGTGATGCAGAGTAAAATCCACAGTCCTCCTTTCATACAAGCAGCTGTTTCCTTCAGCCGTCTGAGACTCTAAAAAGACTGTAAAAGCACATAGACTCAAAGGACTGGGTCTCATCACTTCCATTGTAAGTGCATTATGAAGGGATCTGCTAATGGTCAGTATGAACAGGAGGAATCATTACAGCAAGAAAAACACACTTCATGTTACTTTGGACAGACTTTAAAAACTGTGAACTTTTCCTTTTAAGCCCAATGAATTGAAATCCATTCTGTTTTTCAATCCTATATTTATATCATGATTTATTCTCTCCATCCTCCAACTTTTTAAGTTTTAGAAACCAGTGAACATGCGTCTCAGTCGACCAATCAGCAGGCTGCAGAGCCTCATGAGGCGGAGCCAGTGGAGGATTCAGCCCCAGAGAGTCCAACCGAGGAGGCTGCATCAGGTGGGACGCAGCGTATGAACAGTAGGAAATGAAGAGATTAGATATATCAACGGGATAACCGGTTATACATTAGACTCAGTTATACATTGACTGTCTCTCTTGTTGTCTTGATTTAACCCTCCTGTTGTCCTCGAGTCAAGGAAGGGAGGAAGAAGGAAGGAAAGGAGGAAGGAATGGATAAAGGAGGAACGAAGGAAAGGAGGAAGGAATGGATAAAGAAGGAAGGAAAGGAGGGAGGAAGGAAGGAAAGGAGGGAGGGAGGAAAGAATGGAAGGAGGGAGGAAGGAACGGAGAAAGAAGGAAGGAAAGGAGGAAGGAGGGAGGGAGGGAAGACAGATGGAAGGAAGGAAGGAAGAAAGGGAGCAAGGACAGATGGAAGGAAGGAAGGGAAGACAGATGGAAGGAAGGAAGGAACAGTAGGCAATGAAGATATTAGATTCATCACCAAGTATAATCAACGGGATAACCGAAAACTTTGTTCTCTCCTGAGGAAGTCCAAGAGTTCATAAAACTCAGCTTCTGGGTTTGAGTTGCTCATATATCTGAAGTTAATCCAGTAAATTAGACTTTTTTCCTTTGTGGTCCTTCACTCTGTCAGAATAAACTGTCAGTCAACGTTTTTTCTTCCTCGTCTATTTTAAAAACCAAAACCCAGAGAAAACAAGGAGACTTCAGCAGCAACAGGAAATAAGTATTCTTATGAAACACAATACTCCTAACTTTTTAATTTCTAATCGGAATAACATTATTGTTGCAGATTGCTGAATTGTTTTAGAGAGTGAACTCCCATCTTCCCAAAAAGTTAAGACGAAATCAAAGAGATGGAGCTCTTTCTATCTTTCTCTTAGTATTCGTATTCATTCAGTTAAAACACTTTATAATTTGATGCTCATTAAAAAGCGTTTCCTCTCTTTGATGAAACATAAGAACAGAAACAGTGTTTTATATTTAAAGTCATGTGAGCTGCTGTTAACGTTTGAATACTAAATTCTGCTTTTTCTTTGCTTATTATACTTCAGATTATTTTCTTCTCTATTATCACACGATATGGCCAAAGGTATGTGGACAATGACCAGATGTGGACGGTGTCTGTTGAAGGAAATCTTACTGTTGCATTATGCAACAGTATTAGAGACAGTGGTGTTCTTCCTGCTGCTCCATAAAGAAATGGTTTTCCCAGTTTGTTGTGGAAGAAGCTGAGCGGCCTGCACAGAGCTCTGACCTCAACTGTGTCAAATACTTTTGGGATGAACTGGAACACTGACTGCAGGCCGGGCAGATAGACTACCGGTACATATAAAGATATATTAATATTATATAAAGATTGAACTATCATGGTACTTTGCATTGGAGCCAGTTTTCTAGTCAACGCCATCTTTCCATTTGGAGCCTTTGGATTAAAACGATAGACTGTATAAAGATATATAATATAAAGAGGAAACTAGTGCAGTGTGAAATCATGCATTGGTACTGGTTTGAAGCCCATAGTTGGCGCCATCTTTTCCATTTGGAGCCAGGACCTTCCAAATAAGGAGAATGGAGTGCTTCCTTTCACGCTCTGGAAACACGCCCTGCCATCTTGGAAAGAAGCTAATGGTTTCTTACTGAGAAAACCGAGCTGTGCACACTCTAGCTATCATTGTGCTAACAGGGCAGGTATTGAATTCAAACAACATCAAACTTTGTGAAATGTTGCATCACAGCAGATAAATACCATAGACTTTATTAAAGATGGAGCTACTGCATAGTGATATCACACAATGGTACTTTGTATTGGAGCTGGTTTCTAGTCAGCGCCATCTTTTCCATTTGGAGCCAGGACCTTTGGATTAAAACCATAGACTGTATAAAGATATATAATATAAAGAGGGAACTAGTGCAGTGTGAAATCATGCATTGGTTTGAAGCTCAGAGTTGCAGCTTCTAGTTGGCGCCATCTTTTCCATTTGGAGCCAGGACCTTTGGATTAATACCATAAGTCTGTATAGAAAGATGGAAGTAGCGCAGTATGAAATCATGCATTGATGCTTTGGTATTGGAGCTGGTTTGAAGCCCAGAGTTGCAGCTCATGGTTGGCGCCATCTTTTCCATTTGGAGCCAGGTCCTTCCAATTAAAGAAAAGCCTTCAAACTTGAAACTCCTAAAGTCTAAAAACATCATTTGAGCCAACTGTCAGTCAACACTCATACAGCAGACATCTAAACCACTACAAGTCTTCAAACCAATCATTTCCACTCTTATAAGATTCGGGTGTCCACATTCTTTTGGCCATATTGTATTATTTATTTTATAACAGCTTTTTTTTTTACCAGCAGCTGTATTAATGCTGAACTTGCAGCTTTCGGTATCTGAATGCTCTCATTAACTGCTGTCAGCTGATGTGATGGAGGTAACATTATGGCTCCTGTGTGTCTGTCTGTGTGTCTGCCAGTCTCTGGATCTCACGATGTGGAGTCTGAAATCCAAGGTTGGTGCTTCCTTCCCTCACTGTGGCTCAGAAGCTGCTGCATGTCGTCACCTCGTTGTTGGTGGTGTGTGTGTGTGTGTGTGTGTGTGTGTGATGCTGTTTGTGTGTGTGTGTGTGAAGCTGCATTCAAGCTGCTTTGAATGTGATGTTATACTTCACACCTCTCCATTCATTGGTAAATCTGTGTTCACATTTGTCCAGGGCTGCAACTAACAATTATTTTCATTATTGATAAAACTGCTAGTTATTTTTTTTTATCAATTCATCGGCATATTCTATCTTAAAGCGATGGTTCGGCGTAATTTCAACCTAGCATCATAATGCACCATGACATCTATCTAATCAGCGCCTCACCCTTTTTTTTTCATTTGGTTGCAAATTGGTGGAGTTAGAGCCATCAGACGAATGTCTTAGTACAGGCGCTAACAGGACCAACAGTGTATCTGGTAAGCTAGTAGCTAGCAGTGAAGAAGGAGCAAGAATCGAGAGTACAGCAGAAGACATCAACAACATGGCAGAGTTTGAAGTTACTATCGAACATGAAGACTTGCTCCTTCTTCACTACTACGAGTCTCTTCCGGCAACAGATGTCCTCTGTGCGGGATCTCGCATGACCACACGGGATTTCAGTGATCACGCGAGATTTCAACAATGTTTCCAGCTTTAGCAGTAGCAGCAGAGTAAAAGCCATCAGGTAAGTGTTAATTTTAATAAACTCCTGGTGTACTTATAAACTTTCCAATGCATGGATTTATGAGTAAATATCTTTTTTATACTACTGTAGAAGTTTGATAACAGTCCAGGCATCCTTAGTGGAGTCATTTACCAGATACACTGGTGGTCCCGTTAGCATCAGGTGGTCCCGTTAGCGCCTGGTGGTCACGTTAGCGCCTGGTGGTACCGTTAGCGCCTGGTGGTACCGTTAGCGCCTGGTGGTACCGTTAGCGCCTGGTGGTCACGTTAGCGCCTGTACTTTACTTATTTATGGTAGTGTGAAATTAATTAATGCAAAAATAATGGTGATAATCGATACTGAAATTAAAAGGTAGTCGCAGCCTGAAATGTCTGTTTTCTGTGTTTTATGTTGCATATAATACTTTTCATAACTGTAATCAATAACCTAAATCAGAAATTCAAAGATAGAAAACAATATTTGATCAGTAAAACACATAAAGGTCAATAATAGTTTAGATTTATTGATTTTATTGATTTTAACTGGGAAACTCTTTAACTACACTTAGTAGACAGCAGTCCTGTTGCCGTGGCAACCACAGCATCACCTGCATTCGTGTGTGTGTCCCCTTGTCGCTCAAAGCTTAAAACGTCACCTGATCTTCTTCCTCATCGTCATCATCATCATCATCGTCACCTTCCACCTGCTCCTACACGTCCTGTTAATCTGCTGCTGCACCGTCAGCATCGTGTGTGTGTGTGTGTGTGTGTGTGTGTGTGTGTGTGTGTGTTTAAACGTGTGTGTGTGTATGTATGTGTGTGTGTGTGTGTGTGTGTTTAAACGTATATGTGTGTGTGTGTGTTTAAACGTATATGTGTGTGTGTGTGTGTGTGTTTAAACGTGTGTGTGTGTGTGTGTTTAAACGTGTGTGTGTGTGTGTGTGTGTTTAAACGTGTGTGTGTGTTTAAACGTGTGTGTGTGTGTTTAAACGTGTGTGTGTGTGTGTGTGTGTTTAAACGTCTGTGTGTGTGTGTGTTTAAACGTGTGTGTGTGTGTGTGTGTGTTTAAACGTGTGTGTGTGTGTTTAAACGTGTGTGTGTGTGTGTTTAAACGTGTGTGTGTGTGTGTGTTTAAACGTGTGTGTGTGTGTGTGTGTGTGTGTGTGTTTAAACGTGTGTGTGTGTGTGTTTAAACGTGTGTGTGTGTGTGTGTGTGTGTGTGTGTTTAAACGTGTGTGTTTTAATGTGTCTCCAGCTGCTGTCCCGCTGCCTCCGCTGGTGGAAGACGACTTTGTTCCCGGTCAGTCAAACACAAACGTTTATCTTATTTCTATTATTTAAAGGAATTTGTTTTAATGATTCAAAAATAAGCATGCACCTGAAATTTTCAAGATGGCGCTGCCTAGATTAGAAACTATTGGCTTCCGAGCAGCAGTCCACAAACCAATGGGTGACGTCACTGATGTTACGTCTGTTTCTTTTATACAGTCTGTGGTTAGAAGGTGGGAAACACACAATGTGAAATCACTGTAGATGTTAATACTCAAAGAAAGAGTTTAACTTAGATTACTTTATCCTTGCTTTATAAAGGTAACCCTATTCCTATTTATTCTACCCTTAAAGGTTCAATTTGTATAATATGTAGGGCTGGGAATCAGAACTTAATACGTTTAAAGACCGTGTAAAGTGAATTCAGACATTTTCTTCTAAACACATTAAATAGGTCATAAATGTATTTCTAAAAAAGGTGTAAAAAGCATTTCAACCATTTAGATTTGAATTGTGGAGCTAGGCTATTAGCATAAATCCGCCCCTGCTGCTGTAGAGGTATAAATACATTCAGCACACACTACTACTACTACAGTCTACAGTTAGCCAGTTAGCTGAGTTAGCTGCTGAGCTAGCCGCCGAATTAGCTGCCGAGCTAGCTGCTGAGCTAGCCGCTAAGTTAGCCACTGAGTTAGCAGTCGAGGTTAGCAACAGAAAGCTCTCAGACGTAGCGTCCATGTTTCTGGTAGAGGTGGTGACTTTGATTGACAGGTGACACTTGGTAGGGGGCGGGGCTTCAGTGTTTGGGAGCAGAGAAAGAGGCTGATTTTTACACAACTTTGAAGCCTAATTTCATATATTTGGGGATTTTTTTAATCATTCAAATTTGGCAGGGTGGTTAACAACACACTTTTCTGTGGTATGTCAAACTCAGTGGTGAAGTCATGGTGAATGTGAGTTAGCGCTCTTAGCTGTTCTTCTGCTGCTGATTCCTGTGTGTTTACTATCTTGTTGATGAATCTGTTTTCTAGATGATCCTCGAGGAGACAGCAGTCATCCTTACGGTCAGACACATTCCTCTCTCTCATGTTTCTACTGTCTGTTACTGAGTGTTCATGTTTCTCTGGATGATTTCACTCCTGCTGGGGTTAATAGTTTTTTTAATTCTCTTTTTTCAGAAAAAGAAGCTGACACCATCGACACAAGTGGAGGTGAGATATTAAACATGAGGATGAGATGAGGTTTATTAGGCTGCAGTAGTGAGAGTTACGCTGGTTTTAGGGTTTTAACGTACAATTATTTCCACTATTGATTAATCTAGCTGTTATTTTGTGGTCTAATCATTGTCAGCAAATGGTGAAAAATGGCCGTGATGGGTTCCTGGAGTCACAGCTGATGTCTTTTGTTCAGCCAGCAGCACAAAACAGAACCATATTTAGCTTTTTATTGTTAATAAAACAGAAAATAAATGTGAATTTTTGCTTTAAAATTTACTCAAATATCAAAATTATTGCAGGTTAAATTCTGTTAACTGTTGTTTTAATGACATCAGAAGTTTCTGCTATGATTTAGTTCATGTTGAAGTGTTTTTATGAACATCAGCAGTAAAACACTGAACCGTTGATGTTTTCTGTGTTGTTGCAGCTTTAGTGGAGGAGTCACCGCCTCAGGAGAGTGAAGGTCAGTTTCACTCAGTCTGGTTTATATTTGAGGCTTTTAAGTTCAGTTGTTATGTTTGGTTATTTAATGTGTTTTAGTTTGTTAACCCTTCCATACTGTTCAGGGTTTCATTTGAGAGAAAAAAAACACTTTAAAAACTTTAAGATGACTTATCCTCATAGAAATAAGAGTCAGTGATAAGTAATAGTTGGTAAGATGATGAATCCATAAATCAGTTAAACTAGATTTACAACTTCTGTTGTATTTCAGCATTAATCAGCTGTGAGTCTGACATCACTCAGCAATCATTCATCTTTTTATTATAATGTGTTTTCTTTCTTCTCTGTTTGTTTTTTAGTGGAGTCTGAAAAATATGTGACAAGTTCCAAAGTTACACAGGAAGCAGGTAAAGTTTAATATTCCTCATCTGAATGTTTCTGCTCATGTAAGATAAGAAGAACTTTATTCATCTTTTAGAGGAGGAGTTGAATGACACATTGAATTTATTTATCATGTGGTTTGATGAGCCTTCTTCCTCCCTTCCTTCCTTTCCTTCTTTCCTTTCCTTCCTTTCCTTTCTTACTCCCTACCTCCCTCCTTCCTTCTTCCTCCCTTCCTTCCTTTCCTTTCTCACTCCGTACCTCCCGCCTTCCTTCTTTCCTTCCTTTCCTTCTTTCCTTCTTTCCTTCTTCCTCCCTTCCTCCTTTCTTCCTTCTTTCCGTCTTCCTTCCTTCCTTCCTTCCTTCCTTCCTTCCTTCTTTCCTTCCTTTCTTCCTTCCTTCCTTCCTTCTTTCCTTCCTTTCCTTTCTCACTCCCTTCCTTCTTTCTTTCCTCCCTCCCTCCTACCTTCCTTCCTTCTTTCCTTCCTTTCCTTTCTCCTTCCTTCCTTCCTTCCTTCTTTCCTTCCTTCTCCTCAATGAAGTGATGTGTTTTTAATCTCCTGTCAGACTCAGTGAGAGAAGCAGAGAAACAGTCTGA
>NC_070598.1:2166713-2186713 GCF_027409825.1 Scomber japonicus | reverse complement strand
ACACACACACGGTTTAGGTGTGTGTGTGTGTGTGTGTGTGTGTGTGTGTGTGTCTAAACGCTGGTATGTGCGGACTCAGCAGCTAACCGGCCGTGTCATGCTGGTGTTACTCAGAGGTTAAAGGTCATTCACTGAGACGTGGATCAAAAGCTTGTTGGCCAGTACGGGGATCGAACCCGCGACCTTGGCGTTATTAGCACCACACTCTAACCAACTGAGCTAACCGGCCATGTGGTCTCCATGGTAACGGGCTGGTTTAAAATCACAGCAGGAGTGTGTCTGAATCTTTTAAAATGAATAATAATAAAAAATAACTGAATTCTTTATAAATAAAAACTAATTAAAAAAAATAAGTGCAGTCCTTTAACTGAGACTAAACCTGCAGCTCAAGTCACGACATAAATTAATTATTTTTAGTGGAGAAAAAAAACAACACAAAATGCTAATAAATGCAATCACTTAACCTGTGGTTCAAGATCAGAACATAAATAACTGAAAACAGTAAAAACACTTCTAAGATAAAAATAAGTAAATGAATAAATGCAGGAGCTTAAAACTGAATTGACAGTTTTTGGAGACTTGCTCATCATCATATTGGATGTTTTGCCTCCTCTGACCTTCTTCCTCCGAGCTGCGGCCGTCTGCCTTTTTAAGGTAGCCTAAGTATAAATACAGCCGACTTGGTCCTTTTAGACGGGGGAGGGGGGTTGGGGGGGGGGGGCTCGCCTCCTTCAGCTATCATACAGCCTGCAGAGCTTCCTGCTTGTATCAGCAAGCAGAGGAGTACGGGAGGGGTTGGACTTTACGCTGCAGCTGCACACAACCAGGCGGGGAGTTCTGGTCCTCTGAAAAGAAGCCAATGCAGAAGTAACTTAGAGCTGCATTCTATCAAAAGGCCACCAGGGGGGGACCGTCTCTATACAAGTCAATGGAGAATTCACCAACTTCTCACTTGATTTCTAACCTCAGTAAACGTTTTCAAAATGTGTTTATGGTCTCAATCGCTAGTTTAAAGCCTTCTTCAATGCAGTATGATGTTCATTTGGGACATTTTGGCCTCCCTGATTTTATATGTGACGATAAAGCAGGCTACGTGGCTACGATGTGATTGACAGGGTGATTGACCAATGTCCTTGAGATCCAGCCCTCGCAACCAATCGCAGCGTCCCCGCTCCGCCGTTAGCCCCGCCCATACATCCGTCCATGGCCCCGCCTCATGCCCATATAAGTAGAATCTGTGTTCTTTTTTTCCCAGCATGCACCTGAAATTTTCAAGATGGCGCTGCCTAGATTCGATACTATTGGCTTCTGAGCAGCAGTCCACAAACCAGTGGGTGACGTCACGGATGTTACGTCCATTTCTTATATACAGTCTATGCATACAACCTGAGGAACCTCCACTTTCTCTCTGATGAGACGTCACATTAAAAAAATAACCCGCTCATACCACAGGAACGATATGAAGGAACATTTTAGTGGTTTTGAAACTGTGACTTTTTCCGACCCATACCTAGTTTATACACTGCCTGGCCAAAAAACACTCTCTAATGTTTCATTGGACCGCCTTTAGCTTTGATTACAGCAGCTTTCACTGTGGCTTTGTTTCAACGAGCTTCTGCAATGTTGTCACAAGATTTATTTACGTCCAGTGTTGCTTTAATGTTTCACTAAGATCTTGTATTGTTGATGAGAGAGTCGAACCTCTGCACAAAGCTTTCTGCAGCACATCACAAAGACTCTCAGTGGGGTTCATGTCTGGACTCTGTGGAGGACAATCATGCTTCCTGAAACACTCTTTGATGAATCCTGGCATGAAGTTTAATCAGTTTTCTGAAGTGAATGTTGTCAATGCCTCAAAATCTCATTGGCCAGTACGGGGATCGAACCCGTGACCTTGGCGTTATTAGCACCACGCTCTAACCAACTGAGCTAACTGGCCTTGATATGTGTTACCATGGCAGCAGTTTTTTATTTTTACATCAGTCTCTTGGACTATAGTTGGTAGATTTGATGAGTTTTCCTCTTGGTTCAGTTTCTTTTCACACAGAACAAATATTAGGCTGAGTAGAAAGTAGAGCAATAAAATCAAATATCACGATATTTTAGATACAACAATATTATAGAGATGACTGTCAATGCTTTCACAAAATATTTACACTATGAAATCATTAGTAATGTGGATATAATGACAAAATGGGTAAATAGTAAATAACAGAAGAGCTAGAACAGTCTGGTAAGATCTGCTTTATTATATATTTTACTGTAATGCACACCACCATATCTATATCATTTCAATATATTGCCCAGCTCTAGTACAAAGGCTGAGATGAAGAGTGAGAACATGAACACAGGAAGTAGAAGAAGGTCTTAAAGAGGCTCCTCTCTGCCCAAATATGAAGAAGACACCAAACGAGTTCAGATTGAAAACTCCCTCACTGCATGTTGGTGTGTTTAACAAGTCCTTACTGTACTGAGGATGATATCTTAAAAGCTGATTGGCCAGTACGGGGATCGAACCCGCGACCTTGGCGTTATTAGCACCACGCTCTAACCAACTGAGCTAACCGGCCATAGTTAAACCCATTTTTCTGTCTATGTACGGCCGCTCTATACTCCAGCATGATTCTCGAGTCCATGTCTGTATTTCTGGATGTTTTATGGCACTAACAGGCTTCCGTACTTCTGTCATCATTTAAATATATTGGATATGTGAATGTGTTGTTTTATATTGTTTTTGTCTCCGTCTCAGGTCGGATGCGAGGGTCTCTGACGACTCTAGAGAAGTTAGTGCAGCTCTTTCCAGAAGACGCCGCTCTGAAGAACGACCTGGGCGTGGCTTACCTGTTGCTAGGCGACAACAAAGGCGCCAAAAGGGTCTACGAGGAGGTGTGTGATCGCTGGCAGCTTTCATGATGCGTTAGAGTTACAGTTAAAGTTTGTGTTGTTCTTTGTTCTGATTGGCTGTCTGTCCTCTGCGCCCCCCCCCCCCCCCACCCCCCCAACAGGTTTTGGCGGTTGCCCCCGGCGACGGCTTCGCTAAAGTTCATTACGGCTTCATCCTGAAGTCAGAGAACAAGATAGCAGAGAGTATACCATACCTGAAGGTACACACTCATACACACACACACACACTCATACACACCCACTCACACACATACACACACACACACACACACAAAGACACACACTCATATACACACACACACACACACACACATACACATACACACACGCATAGAGACACACACAGTTGTCTCACACACTCATACATACACACACAGAAACACACAGTTACACACATACACATAGTAGCGCACACACACAGTTGTCTCATACACACACGCATAGAGACACACACACTCATACATACAGTCGTCACATACACACAGTTGTCTCACACACACTCATACACACACACACAGTTACACACACACACACAGTTACACACACACAGTCATGTTCTTACAGTAAATGAGTGAATCAAACTGATTCTCTCGTTTAGAGATGAGTGATAAAAGAAGTCTTGTTTTCCGTTCTCAGAGTTCATGTCAGTTTCAGTTTCATGTATTTCATTTATTTGAATGTTGTATCTCTGCGTTTTGATCTTTCCTCTCATCCGTCTCTCCGACCGCAGCGTCTCCTCTCTGCCTGCAGTCTGTTATCTCACACACACGTATTTAATAACCCAACCACATAATAACCTGCTGACCTTTATACACCTGACTCAATCCTCTACAGATCTTCTATAGATCCTCTATGGATCCTCTATGGATCCTCTGTAGATCCTCTGTAGATCCTCTATGGATCCTCTATGGATCCTCTGTAGATCCTCTGTAGATCCTCTATAGATCCTCTATGGATCCTCTGTAGATCCTCTGTAGATCCTCTATGGATCCTCTATGGATCCTCTGTAGATCCTCTGTAGATCCTCTGTAGATCCTCTATGGATCCTCTGTAGATCCTCTGTGGATCCTCTATGGATCCTCTGTAGATCCTCTGTAGATCCTCTGTAGATCCTCTGTAGATCCTCTGTAGATCCTCTGTAGATCCTCTATGGATCCTCTGTAGATCCTCTGTAGATCCTCTGTAGATCCTCTGTAGATCCTCTATGGATCCTCTGTAGATCCTCTGTAGATCCTCTATAGATCCTCTACGGATCCTCTGTAGATCCTCTATGGATCCTCTATGGATCCTCTGTAGATCCTCTGTAGATCCTCTACAGATCCTCTATGGATCCTCTACAGATCCTCTGTAGATCCTCTGTAGATCCTTTATGAGAACCTGGTTTATTATATAAAGTCAAATTTAAGCAAAAAGCACTGATTAAAATAATACTATGAGGAACACTGAGAGCTATAATAACAGAGAGTTTCCTCCTTAAAGGGAAATAACCTTTTTAGTTTTTTTCATTTCATGTCTTTTCATTCATTAAGATGATTTCAGTCCTGGTATTTTATTTATGATGGATGATTATAAAGAGCTCCAGCTGTGATTAAGGAGGAGAACTTTCTTCATGGTCCATCAAAGGCTGCTTCAGACTGCAGGCAAATCTGATTCAAATCAGATGTTTAGGCCTGACTGTCCTCACTGTTTTTAGCAATCAGAAGTCTGAAGCAATCTTGTGAAGTCTGAACAGTCATACATCACATGAGATCCAAACTAGATGTAAACCAGCTTTGGGAGGAAGTTTGGACAGATGTGTCTGAGTCTGAACATCCAAACACTCGGATCAGATTTGACTGTTTGTGACGTCTCTCTACGTCTCTACGCTACGTCACTCTATGAGACACCAGACCCGCACTTATTCCAATTGTTGTTGTATGACATCACACAATACACGCTAGATGACGCCTCCGCTCCGACGACGTTGCCACGGCAACCTGTCAGATTGATCATTAATGTGGTCCAGTCTGAACAGAGCCACTTGCTGAAAACAGTGTGGACAGTCAGGCCTAAAAATCAGATTTGAATCAGATTTGCCTGCAGTGTGAACGCAGCCTTATTTGTGTATTATTACAATTATTACGATACTTTTGTGTGTCTTATGCATAAATGTGTGCTCGACACTTTCAACATCATAACTAACAACATTAGATGACTGAGCTTAAACCTGAACCTGTCCGTGTTTCTCTCCAGGAGGGTTTAGAGTCAGGCGAACCCGGGACCGACGACGGCCGCTTTTATTTCCACCTGGGAGACGCTCTGCAGAGAGTCGGAGATGACAGCGTGAGTCACACACACACACACACACACACACACACACACACACACACACACACACACACACACACACACACACATGCAGTGCATTGTATTTCCAAACATAAAAGCCTGATGTAATAATACTAATACACTGATGAACACATTCAGTCCTGCAGTAACGTCTGTTGAACACAAGATGGCGCCAGATAGTTTGATCTGAACTGAACAGAAACCAGATTTAGTGACTGAACACTTGTTGAGATGAAACAAAACACCTTAAATTGACCTTAAAACTAATTACAACCTTAAAAATGAGCCAATAGCTAACACAACATCTACTCATTGCTTTGGGTTTATTTATCAGTGGATTTATCTTAAAGAGTCAGCAGCCTTGTTGACTTTTTTGATTTATCATCTTCCTGCCTGCTACAGTCATTTTAATTATACCTTTAATAATATCCAGATTATAACCCGCGACCTTGGCGTTATTAGCACCACGCTTTAACCAACTGAGCTAACCGGCCATGTAGAATCATATTTAACTCTGTGTTAGAAGCCGGTTCTTTGTCTGTGTGAACAGCAAAACCGGCTCCAAATTAAGCACTGGCCCTGCTTTGTTGTGAAAGGGGTATGAGGAGCTTTGGAAACTCCCTCACTGCATGTTGATGTGTTTAACAAGTTCTTACTGTACTGAGGATGATATCTTAAAAGTTGATTGGCCAGTACGGGGATCGAACCCGCGACCTTGGCGTTATTAGCACCACGCTCTAACCAGCTGAGCTAACCGGCCATGTAGATGTTAGATTTAACTCTGTGTTGGAGACAGAAAATTAAGACTTTTTTATTTGGTTGAGTTTTGCAGAGGTATGAATGTTGTGTTGTTCAGTTTAGTTCCATGTTGTTTTCTCATACCTGCTGTTGTTGACTATTGTTCTCTGTTTGAGTAATATCACTTGATCAAGGCTTTTCCAACATCCCACACTACAAAATAAGTTTCTCCTCAAATCTTTTGTCTGGTTTCTGCCTTTGTTTTTTTAAAGATTCTGTTGGCATAGGCGCCTTTATGAAGCAGTAGACAGACAGGAAACATGGGAGAGAGAGGGAGGATGAAATGCAACAAAGGACCTCCAATCAGTATTCAGCTGCTCTAACCACTCAACCACCTTAGTGACAGATCATGACTGAATTTAGCTGTTAAGCCCAATTTCCACTGAGTCCGGCAGCGGCGCGTTACAGCTGCGCCGCGGTCACCGGAGCTGATCGGTAACACTATAATCAATGAGAGTATCTCCACCGGGAACGTTTCAGCAGCGTGTCAGCAACGTCCCAGCAGCGGCTCCCGCGCCGCAGCGCTATCAATAGGTAGCATTTCTATTTTTGACGGAGCCGTTTCCAACTCGCGACAAGCTCAACAGAGCAGATTGCACCAGACAGGAAGTCCGACACTGAATCGGCATAATAAAACTTCCGTTTTTCAAAATAAAACAACCCGTGCAGCCTCCCGATCGTATTTCAGCAACAAACATGAATAAAACAGTCAGATAAAGACTCCATCTAGCTACGTAGCCTACTGACAGATGGGATAAGCACAAAAATCAAAGAAAATTACCAAATCAACCAAAATTTGAGCAAGTTAACAAAATCGGGCCATTTAGTTGTGCTGCTAATACAGTAATTACTGTAGACTAAAGGCACTCGTTCGGATTTGATTGGGCTGCCGTAATTACTGTATTAACAGTGCAACTTCATTTTAAAAGGCAGCTTTCTCTCCCAGAGCATGCTCCGGTCCGCTGCTGTAACGCTCCCGGTGGGAGTTGACGCTGGGCAGAGGACGGAGCTAAACCGTAGCACAGCCGTTCCGCGCCGCTGACGGACCCAGTGGAAATCCCCAGTTAGACTCCAAACTTCTCTCTCATGATGGATGTTGATAGTTTATCTGGCCAGTACTGGGATCGAACCCGCGACCTTGGTGTTATTAGCACCACGCTCTAACCAGCTGAGCTAACCGGCCATGTGGTCTCCATGGTAACGTGATGGTTGGTGTTTAAAATCACAGCAGGAGATCGGAGTGTGTCTGAATCTTTCCTGTTTTATTGTGAAAAACTGGATTCTTTGAGCTCACTGACATTATGTAACATAACAGAGAGATTTCTAACCTTTGTTCATTTGTCAGAGTGGAGGGTTCGTTCCCACCTGGTTATTAACGATGTGTTTTGGTTCATTTTAATATTTTTCTGTGTGTAAATAAATTAAACAAATCTTATGACTCCTATCAGCTGATTGAGACCAACTACAGGTTTGATTCCTTCAGTGTTTTTGCATGTTGGTGCATATTTTAGGTTATTTGATTAGACTCCAAACTCTTCAGTAATGTGTCTCCTCAAAAGCTCATTGGCCAGTACGGGGATCGAACCCGCGACCTTGGCGTTATTAGCACCACGCTCTAACCAGCTGAGCTAACCGGCCATGATAGCATTAGATTCCTCACTCAGAAAAACTGCAAACATTATCAGACTGGCTTTATTCATAGAAAACTAATAGCTAGTTTAATTGGAAAGGCTTGTTTCTAAAAGTTAATTAAAAGCTGAAGTGAAGAGAAACGTTTTTAACTTTCTCTTAAAAACATTTAGTGATAATAATTGTCTTTGTATAGCACTAAAAGCTTTCCATCATGCAACAAAAAGACAAAGAAGAAGTTACAAATAAAATCATCCATTAAGTAAAACAGTTAAAAAGTGAAACATACTATCATGAGAAGTAATGTAGAAGTTACACAGGAAGTCTGGATCTGGTTCTTTGGTCCGCACAAATAAAAGCATGAAACTCACTCCCATCTTCCAAACATCGTCAGCTGTTCCCAGATGAAATCATGTCGTCTTTAATGAGCAGCAGCAGCTTCAGTTTATGGTGCGTGTGTGTGTCAGCAGGCGTATTACTGGTACGAGCTGGGTCACCAACGCGGCCACTTCGCCTCCGTGTGGCAGAGATCTCTGTACAACGTGAACGGACTGAAGGCTCAGCCGTGGTGGACGCCCAAAGAGACGGGATACACCGATCTGGTGAAGGTACGCTGATCCGTCAGTCACGATCCGCCAGTCACACCTGACAGGAAACAGGAAACGGGATGCAGGATGCAGGTTTAGCAGTGAAGAGGCTTTAAAGCAGAGGTGTCACAAACAGCACAATTTGATCTCATGTGGGGAGAAAGGAATGAAGGAAGAAAAGATGGAAGGAAGGAAGGAAAGACAAGGAAAAAAGAAGGGAAAGAAAGAAGAAAGGTAAGGTTGGAAAAGAAGACAGGGAGGAAAGATGAAAGGAATGAAGGAAGGAAAGATGGAAGGAAGGGAGGAAGGTGTGAAGGAAAGATATGGAGAAGGAAGAAAGGATAGGTGGAAGGAAGGAAAAGAAGACAGGAAGGGAGGAAGGAAGGAAGGACGGACAGGTGGAAGGAAGGAAAGAATAAAAGTGAGGAAGGAAGAAAGAAAAGGTCTGAAAAGAAGACAGGGAGAAAAGATGAAAGGAAGAAAAGAATGAAGGAAGGAAAGATGGAAGGAAGGAAAAGAAGACAGGAAGGAAAGATGGAAGGAAGGGAGGAAGGACAGATGGAAGAAAGGTGAGAAGGAAAGATAAGGAGAAGGAAGAAAGGACAGGTGGAAGGAAGGAAAAGAAGACCGGAAGGACAGATGGAAGAGAGGTTAGAAGGAAAGATAAAGAGAAGCAAGAAAGGACAGGTGGAAGGAAGGAAAAGAAGACAGGAAGGACAGATGGAAGGAAGGAATAAAAGTGAGGTAGGAAGAAAGAAAAGAAAGGAAAGGTTGGAAAACGGAGGACAGATGGAAGGAAGGGAGGAAGGAAAGAATAAAAGTGAGGAAGGAAGAAAGAAAAGAAAGGAAAGGTTGGAAAACGGAGGAAAGATGGCAGAAAGGAAGGAAGTACAAATGGAAGGAAGGTAAGAAGGAAAGATAAGGGGAAGGAAGAAAGGAAGCAAAAGAAGGAAGGCAGACAGGAAGGAAGGTGTGAAGGAAAGATAAGGAGAAGGAAGAAAGGACAGATGGAAGGAAGGAAGGAAGGAAGGAAGGAGAAGGAAGAAAGGACAGGTGGAAGGAAGGAAAAGAAGACAGGAAGGAAGGAAGGAAGGACAGGTGGAAGGAAGGAAAGAATAAAAGTGAGGAAGGAAGAAAGAAAAGAAAGGAAAGGTTGGAAAAGAAAACAGGGAGGAAAGTTGGAAGGAATGAAGGAAGGAAGGGAGGAAGGACAAAAGGATGGCAGAAAGGAAGGAAGGACAAATGGAAGGAAGGTAAGAAGGAAAGATAAGGGGAAGGAAGAAAGGACAGGTGGAAGGAAGGAAAAGAAGACAGGAAGGAAGCAAAAGAAGGAAGGCAGACAGGAAGGAAGGTGTGAAGGAGAAAGGACAGATGGAAGGAAGGAAAAGAAGACAGGAAGGAAAGATGGAAGGAAGCAAGGAAAATAAGACAGGAAGGGAGGAAGGAAGGAAGGAAGGACAGGTGGAAGGAAGGAAAGAATAAAAGTGAGGAAAGAAGAAAGAAAAGAAAGGAAAGGTTGGAAAAGAAGACAGGGAGGAAAGATGAAAAGGAGAAAGGAATGAAGGAAGGAAAGATGGAAGGAAGGAAAAGAAGACAGGAAGGAAAGATGGAAGGAAGGAAGGACAGATGGAAGAAAGGTGAGAAGGAAAGATAAGGAGAAGGAAGAAAGGACAGGTGGAAGGAAGGAAAAGAAGACAGGAAGGAAAGATGGAAGGAAGGGAGGAAAGAAAGACAGGAAGGAAAGTGGGCCGGGGTGGACCCCTGGGCGGGCCGGTTCTGGCCCACGGGCCTCATGTTTGACCCCCCTGCTTTAATGTGTTCAGATGCTGGAGAGGAACTGGAAGACCATCAGAGACGAAGCTCTGGCTGTGATGGACCAGAACACGGGACTGTTCGTACCCGAGGAGGAAAACCTCCGAGAGAAGGGAGAGTGGGGCCAATACACACTCTGGCAACAAGGTACACACACACACACACACACACACACACACACACACACACACACACACATACTTTCTGTCATTCCTTCCTTCCTTCCTTCCTTCTGTCCTTTCTTCTGTCCTTCCTTCTGTCCTTCCTTCTGTCCTTCCTTCTGTCCTTCCTTCTGTCCTTTCTTCCTTCCTTCTGTCCTGCCTTCCTTCCTTCCTTCCTTTTGTCCTTCCTTCTGCTCTTCCTTCCTTCCTTCTGTCCTTTCTTCCTTCCTTCTGTCCTGCCTTCCTTCCTTCCTTCCTTTTGTCCTTCCTTCTGCTCTTCCTTCCTTCCTTCTGTCCTTTCTTCCTTCTTCTGTCCTTCCTTCCTTCCTTCCTTCTGTCCTTCCTTCCTTCCTACCTTCCTACCTTCCTTCCTTCTGTCCTTTCTTCTTTCCTTCCTTCTGTCCTTCCTTCTGTCCTTTCTTCCTTCCTTCCTTCTGTCCTTTGATGAATTGAATTGATGCTGGGTCCACAAAAAAAGAATGTGTGAAGTTATTCATACGTTTATTTTCATATTTTAACCCTTTAGTCGTTAGTCATTAATCTTGTGTGTGTGTGTGTGTGTGTGTGTGTGTGTGTGTGTGTGTGTGTGTGTGTGTGTGTGTGTGTGTGTGTGTGTGTGTGTGTGTGTGTGTGTGTGTGTGTGTGTGTGTTCAGGGAGGAAAGCTGGAAGCGCTTGTCAGGCCGTTCCTAAGACCTGCTCACTGCTGGAGAGATACACTGAAGCTACAGGCTGCAAGAGAGGACAGGTACACACACTCACACACATACATATACACACATACACACATGCAAAGATTCACACACACACGCACACACACACACACACACATACATACATACACACACATACATACATATACACACACAGGAACACACAAAGATACACACACATACACACATATACACACACACACATAAACACAGGTACACACACACATAAACACAGGTACACACACACACACACATGCAGAGACACATACACACACACACACACACACATAAACACAGGTACACACACACATGCAGAGACACACACACACACACACACACACACACACACATACACACACGCATAAACACAGGTACACACATACACACACACACACACACACACACACATACACACACGCATAAACACAGGTACACACATACACACACACACACACATACACACACACAAAGATACACACACAAAGATACACATGCACATACACACACATACATACAACGACACACACAAAGACACACACACACACAAAGATATACACACACACACACATGATGCTGATTTTGAGGATTTCATCTCTAAAAAAAAAAGCTTGAATTCAGAAGCCAAACATCGACAGTAAACTTCCTAAAACATCTCTGATCTGATGAATGGAGCAAAGATTAGACCTTAGATATGATCATCTGTTGCTTTTAAAGTGTTTCTCTCTCTCTCTGTGTGTGTGTGTGTGTGTGTGTGTGTTCAGATTAAGTTCTCGGTGATGCAGCCAGGTACTCATGTGTGGCCTCACACCGGACCCACTAACTGCAGACTGAGGATGCATCTCGGCCTCGTCATCCCAACACACGGCTGCAAGATCCGCTGCACCAACCAGACCAGGTGCTCCATCCATCCTCATCCTAGCATCTCCTCCTTCATCATCCTAGCTTCTTCTCCTCCATCCTTCCTCATCCTAGCTTCTCCTCCTTCCATCCTTCCTCATCCTAGCTTCTTCGCCTCCATCCATCCTCATCCTATCATCATCTTCTCCATCCTTCCTCGTCCTAGCTTCTTCTCCTCCATCCTTCCTCATCCTATCTTCTCCTCCTCCATCCTTCCTCATCCTAGCTTCTTCTCCTCCATCCTTCCTGATCTTCTCCATCCTTCCTCATCCTAGCTTCTTCTCCTCCATCCTTCCTCATCCTGTTTTCTCCTCTTCCATCCTTCCTCATCCTAGCTTCTCCTTCTCCATCCTTCCTTCTTCTCTTCCATCCTTCCTCCTCCATCCATCCTCATCCTAGCTTCTTCTCCTCCATCCTTCCTCATCCTGTCTTCTTCTCAAAAGCTAATTGGCCAGTACGGGGATCGAACCCGCGACCTTGGCGTTATTAGCACCACGCTCTAACCAGCTGAGCTAACCGGCCATGTGATGAAGATGATGTGTGCTGGATGCAAACTAATATTAAGCCTATATCCTATTCATTATAATGTGGATGGATATAAATTGAGTTCTTTTGCCTTAATAATGAAAAGTGTATGAAATAATACACTGAAAATGGTCGGATTGGGAACCCTTTTTTATATAATGTCTCCTCGTTGCATTTAGCGTTGCTTGAAATGACCAGAGCTCAGCTAGTGTTGCCTTTTAAAAAATAATCGACTTCCTGGGATTCCCTGGAAAATTGGATTATTTTCCCAGGATTTAAAATGTCTTATTTTTGGGAAAAATATTAATCCCTAGTGCGCATGTGTGACCAAGTGTACCGAGCTCAAGCATGGTACACTTGCACTCACACTAGCCAAATAATCCGGACTTTAGGGGGCAAACGTGCTTCGGCTCAGTACGATTGCCTAGTGTGAGTGAACCCTTAAAGTTCTTACTATACTGAGGATGTTCTTTTAAAAGCTGATTGGCCAGTACGGGGATCGAACCCGCGACCTTGGCGTTATTAGCACCACGCTCTAACCAGCTGAGCTAACCGGCCGTGTGGTCTCCATGGTAACGGGCTGGTTGGTGTTTAAAATCACGGCTGTAGCGACTGTAATATCCTTCCAGTCTAGAGTTCAGAGTTTGTCTGAATCTTTGGTGTTTTATTGTGAAAATCTGGATTCTTTCACTGACATTATGTAACATGTGACGAAGGGTCGCTTTACTTTGAAAGGTCTATAAATGTTCATCCTCAGTCTGACAGATTATTTTACTTTTTTTTTTGTATAATTAATTAGTTGTTGGATTTTGATCAGTAAAGGATCTCATCTTCTGTCTGCTTTGATTTTCATACAAAGTCTAACACAAGTTTTATCAGGTTTTGAGATTGATGATTTGAGTTGTAATTGTTCTCAAGTGAATGTCGTCATGGTGATGAATGTTTCCTCAAAATCTGATTGGCCAGTACGGGGATCGAACCCGCGACCTTGGCGTTATTAGCACCACGCTCTAACCAACTGAGCTAACCGGCCATGTTAATAATGTATCAAGACAATTCACACCAGACCAGAAAACATGACTGATCTCAATAACTAGCAAGTATTGTGTATATATAATATATTAATTGTCTTAAAGCAAAAATATCAAACTTTCCTTCCTTCTTTTCTTTCCTCTTTTCCTTCCTTCCCTCCTTCTTCCTCCCTTCCATCCTTCCTTCTTCCTCCCTTCCTTCCTCCTTTCCTTCCTTCTTCCTCCCTTCCATCCTTCCTCCCTTCCTTCCTCCTTTCCTTCTTTCTTCCTCCCTTCCATTCTTCCTTCCCTTCTTCCTTCCTCTTTCCTTCCTTCCTTCTTCCTTCTTCCCTTCCTCCTTTCCTTCCTTTTTCCTCCCTTCCATCCTTCCTTCTTCCTCCCTTCCATCCTTCCTTCCTTCCTCCTTTCCTTCCTTCTTCCTCCCTTCCATTCTTCCTTCCTTCTTCCTCCCTTCCATCCTTCCTTCTTCCTCCCTTCCATTCTTCCTTCCCTTCTTCCTTCCTTCCTTCTTCCTCCCTTCTTCCCTTCCTTCCTTCCTCTTTCCTAAGTACTTTCATAAGTAATTAGCAAGTAACCCTAACCCTTGGTATAATACTGAAGGTTTTTATAGCTATAGGAAGAGCAGCTGATCTTCAGGATGTTAAAACCTTTGATCCTAACCTCTCCTTCTTCTTCTTCTTCATGTGCCTCCTCTTCCTCTCAGGGAATGGGAGGAAGGTAAAGTCCTGATCTTTGACGACTCCTTCGAGCACGAGGTTTGGCAGGACGCCGACTCTTACCGCCTCATCTTCATCGTAGACGTCTGGCACCCGGAGCTAACCTCGTACCAGCGCCAGACTCTGAGCTCCATATAGATCCACACACACACACACACACACACGGACCTGCCGCTTGATTCTTCTTCTTCCTCTTCTTCTTCTTCTTCTTCTTCTTCTTCTTCTTCTACTTCTTCTTCTTCTGTGGATAAACTGCCTCAAACCGCCTGTTTTGACTGTTCCTTCTTTCCTTCCTTCTTTTCTCCATCCTTCCTCTATCCCTTCCTTCCTTCTGTCTGTCCTTCCTCCCTTCCTCCTTCTTTCCTTCCTTCCTTCCTTCCTACATCCTTCCTTCCTTCTTCCTCCCTTCCTTCCTCCATCCCTTCCTTCCTTCCTTCCTTCTTTCCTTCCTCCCTGCTTCTCTCTTTCTTTCCTCCCCCTACCTTCCTTCTTTCCTCTGTCCTTCCCTCCTTCCTTTTTTGCTCCCTTCCTTGGTCCTTTCCTTCCGTCTTCCTCCCTTCCTTCCTCCTTTCCTTCCATCTTCCTCCCTTGATTCCTCTTCTTCTTCTTCTTCTACTTCTTCTTCTACTTCTTCTTCTTCTACTTCTTCTTCTTCTTCTTCTTCTTCTTCTTCTTCTCCTTCTTCTTCTTCTTCTTCTTCTTCTTCTTCTTCTTCTACTTCTTCTTCTTCTTCTTCTTCTTCTTCTTCTTCTTCTTCTTCTTCTCCTTCTTCTTCTTCTTCTTCTTCTTCTTCTTCTTCTTCTTCTTCTTCTGTGGATAAACTGCCTCAAACACTGACGGGCTGAATGTGAGAAGAATCACACGATGAGTTTGACCAACGGACCGACTGACTGAAGACGTTTCATTTTTTTCTTTTTTTCCTTTTTCTTTTTTTTTTCTTTTTTTGTGGATAAACTACTAAAAGCCGCAGCAGATTGTCGAAGGATGAAAGAATCAAACTGAAGGATTGAAAGAAGGATTATATACTACTGACTTGACAACTGAACGTTTCACCAAAACTTATAACATATACGGTACTTCCTGTAATCGAGGAAACAACTCATACAATTTATGACCCATCTGTTTTGACTCTTCCCTCCTTTCCTTCCTTCCTTCCTTCCCTCCTTCCTACTTCTCTCCCTTCCTTCCCTCCCTCCTTCCTTCCTCCTTTCCATTCCATCCTTCCTCCCTCCATCCCTTCCTTCTTCCTCCCTTCCTTCCTCCTTTCCTTCCATCTTCCTCCCTTCCTCCTTTCCTTCCTTCCCTCCCTCCTTCCTTCCTTCCTCCCTTCCTTCCTCCTCCCTTCCTTCCTCCTTTCCTTCCATCTTCCTCCCTTCCTTCCTTCCTTCCTTCCTTCCTCCATTCCATTTCATCCTTCCTCCCTCCATCCATCCCTTCCTTCTTCCTCCCTTCCTCCCTCCTTTCCTGCCTTCCTCCTTTCCTTCCTTCCTCCCTTGACTGAAGGACAACAGGAGGGTTAAACACTAAATCATGGAACAGATAGAAACAGATTTCCTGCCTTTGTTACACTTAAAGAAAAATGTGTCACATACACTTTTGATTTTTTTTTTTTTTGCTTATTGTCGTTTTTCTGTAAGATGTTTAAAAAAAAAAAAAGAAGCCTTAATCTTAGCTCGACCACTATGCATCTTCATCAGTTTTTTTTAGTTCTGTTAACTCACTTTTTCATTACTTTTTGCACAATAACATGGAAGACACAAGATGATGTTATAAAAGATGATATATATTTTTATTAAAACTTTAAAAAAAAATACACCCCCAAAAAAATGGAAAAAATTGTGTCTCTTTGTCCCAGTTTGTGTTTTTTCTGTGCGTCTCTGAATGTAGTTTTAATTCTGATTTATTTTATTTCATTCTTTTTGTTCTTCTGTAATACTTTCAGACATTTTGAAGGTCCGTTTGACGGTTCCAGTAAAATCAGCTGCTTCCTGTTTCATTACAGAAACTTTTTTTATTGCTTAATCGTAGCTTAGTTTGCTGTATTGGTACTTTAACTTAAAAGGGTCTGAGTACTTTTTCTATCATTGGATGTAACCATGGAAACGTGAAGTAATCATCCTGATGTGGACTAAAGTCTTGAGTGTAAGTAAAGAGTGATATATATATATATATATTGTAGTAGGACAGTAGAAATCATGTTACTGTGTTTAACCCTCCTGTTGTCCTCGAGTCAAGGAAGGATGAGAGGGAGGAAGGGAGGGAGGGAGGAAGGAAGGCAGGAAAGAAGGAAGGAAAGGAGGGAGGAAGGAAGGGAGGAAAGAGGGAGGGAGGGAGGAAGAAGGAAGGAAAGGAGGGAGGGAGGGAGGGAGGAAGAAAGGAAGGAAGGAAAGGAGGGAGAAAGAGGGACGGAGGGAGGAAGAAAGGAAGGAAAGGACAGAGGAAGAAAGAAGGAAAGGAGGAAAGAGGGAGGGAGGAAGAAGGGAGGAAAGAGGGAGGAAGAATTTCTATGGACTGCTTGTAAAGTTGTAAACATCGTCGAAATATCGCGAGACCAAACGGTATTTCAATGATCACGCGAGATTTCGACGATGTTTACAACTTTAGCAGTAAAAGCCATCAGGTAAGTGTTATTTTAATAAACTCCTGGTGTACTTACAAACTTTCTAATGCATGGATTTATGAGTAAAGAGCCTATTTGTACTACTGTAGAAGTTTGATACCAATCCAGACATTATTAGAGGGGTCATTTATGAGATACACTGGTGGTCCCGTTAGCGTCTGTGCTAAGCTAACTCCACTAGTTTATATTAGCTAGCCGTCATCACGCTAGGTCGAAATTACACCAAACCATCTCTTTAAAGCCTGTGTAAAGTTCCTTTGTTGCAGCTTATAGACATGTGCGGCGTATTTATGTATTTAAATTTTTAAAAATTATAAATTCAGTGGGTGTGGCTTATATTTAGGTGCGCTTAATAGTCCGGAAATTACAGTAAGTACTTTCTCTTACTCATTGGGCTCTTTTGATGAAAACTTGATTCTAATGTTGCCTAATTTAAAGGAACAGTTCAACCAAAAAACACAATCAATAATATTTGACTCTCTTTCCAAACAGGTCCAGTCAGGTTTGTGACTGAACCTGTCACCAAGCACCAAAAAAAAAAGAAGAAAAACCCAAAATAATTTAAACTGAATAAAAGAAAAACTCTTTTTGACTTGGTGTAAATGTTTACTTCTATACATTCATTGAAAGGAAATACATTACATTACAGTCGAGTGGAGATCAGTGTAGCCCTGATGATGAGTCCAACACACTGCAAAAAAAAAAAAAAAAAAAAAACTCGACACACTCGGCAAGTCGCTTTAAATCCTTTACAGATAATCCAGAGAGATATTATAAGTGAAATTATCATCATGCAAATCTTCTCTGGTTGAACTCGTCATCAGAAATCAGACTTATGTACTGTACACTGCAAGAAGTGAAGATAATTTAACTTTAAATATCTTTGCCGAGTGTTTTCCCCCCCTTTTTTTTTTCTTTTTTGCAGTGTAATACTAATATAACAATAATAATATACAATCTTCAAATAAGTTAAATTTAATAAAAACAATCTTTCCCTTTACTGCAGGAGAGGTTAAAGGTGATAGTTTGGCATCCTGTGGTTTTTCTTCACAGCACAAATACTGTTAAAGAAATGTTTCACTCTGGTAGAACTTTTTATTTTAACATGCATGTTTGAGTGTCTGTTTATGGCGGCGGGGGGGTCAAACATGCGGCCCGTGGGCCAGAACCGGCCCGCCAAAAGGTCCAATCCGGCCCATTTTCATTCTTCCTCTTTTCCTTCCTTCCGTCTGTCCTTCCTTCCATCTGTCTTCCCTTCCCTTCCTTCCATCTGTCTTCCCTTCCCTTCCCTTTCTTCCTTCCTTCCTTCCTTCCTTCCTTCTGGTCTTCCCTTTCCTTCCCTTCCCTTCCTTCCTTCTGGTCTTCTTTTTCTTCCTTCCATCTGTCTTCTCTTCTCTTCCCTTCCTTCCTTCCTTCCTTCCTTCCTTCCTTCCTTCCATCTGTCTTCCCTTCCCTTCCTTCCATCTGTCTTCTCTTCCCTTCCTTCCTTCCTTCCTGTCTTCTCTTCCTTCCATCTGTCTTCTCTTCCCTTCCTTCCTTCCTTCCTTCCTTCCTGTCTTCTCTTCCTTCCATCTGGTCTTCTCTTCCTTCTTAACCCTCTTTTCCTTGTTTCCTTCCTTCCTTCCTGTCTTCTCTTCTCTTCCTTCCATCTGTCTTCTCTTCTCTTCCCTTCCTTCCTTCCTTCCTTCCTTCCCTCCGGTCTTCTCTTCCTTCTTAACCCTCTTTTCCTTCTTTCCTTCCTTCTTTCCTTCCCTCTGGTCTTCTCTTTCTTCTTAACCCTCTTTTCCTTCCTTCCTTCCATCTTTTTAATGATCCTGCCCACCTGAGATCAAATTGGTCTGTATGTGGCCCTTGAATGAAAATGAGTTTAACACCCCTGGTTTATGGTAACTGGTGCCGTGCTTTTATTGTGAAATTATTGTCTAACCCAGAGGTGTCAAACTCATCTTCATTCAAGGGCCACATACAGAACAGTCTGGTCTGATGTGGGCCGGATCATTAAAAAGATGGAAGGATGGAAGGAAGGAAAGAAGGAAAAGAAGAAGGAGGAGAAGGGAAGGAAGGAAAGACAGGCAAAAGGAAGGAGGGAAGAAAGGTAGGAAAGAGAGACAGTGAAGGACAGACAGACAGAAGGAAGGAAGGGAGAAAGAAAGAAAGGAAGGAAGGACAGATGGAAAGAAGGACAGAAGGAAGAAAGGAAGGAAAAGAAGAAGGAGGAGAAGGAAGAGAATACAGGAAGAAAGGAAGGAAGGACAGATGGAAGGAAGGACAGAAGGAAGAAAGGAAAGAAGGACAGATGGAAGGAAGGAAGGAACAAAAAAAGGATAAAAGGAAGGTAGGGAGGACAGATGGAAGGAAGGAAGGACAGATGGAAGGAAGGACAGATGGAAGGAAGGAAAGAAGGACAGATGGAAAGAAGGACAGAAGGAAGAAAGGAAGGAAAAGAAGGAGGAGAAGGAAGAGAATACAGGAAGAAAGGAAGGAAGGACAGATGGAAGGAAGAAAGGAAGGAAGGAACAAAAAAAGGATAAAAGGAAGGTAGGGAGGACAGATGGAAGAAAGGAAGGAAGGAAGGAAGGACAGATGGACAGATGGAAGGAAGGAAGAAGGAAGCGGGCCGGATTGCACTCCTTGGCGGGCCGTCTCTGGCCCACGGGCCGCATGTTTGACACCCCTGGTCTAACATGACGTGATTTGCTTGTTTATAAAGTAAAAAGAAATAAAGATGAAGTTATATTCTACCAAAGTGAACTTTCTTTCTTCTACGTCGTCATCCATCGTTTTTATGACGTGTGAAAGTGTTTTATTTTATTTATCAGTTATTTCATGTTTCTGGACGTTTGAAGTCCGAAAGAAACAAAAAGATTTGACTGAAATAAAAAGTGTTTTATTCTTATAAAGGAGAAAATATACTCCAGCATGTAGATGAAGGATGTAGTTTGGTTTAATGAACTTTAACTTTGTGTCGGAGCCGCTGTGAAGTTTAGATTTTAGACTTTTAAAACATTTAACCCTTAAACAGGCCTTACTAGTTATGTCATTTGCACCTAAAATAAGTAAGGAAGGAAGGAAGGAAGGAAGGAAAGGAGGAAGGAAGGGAAGCAAGGGAGGAAGAAGGAAGGAAGGGAAGGAGGGAGGAAGGAAGGAAGGAAGGAAGGAAGGAAAGGAGGGAAGAAGGAAGGAAAGGAGGGAGGAAGGGAAGGAAGGGAGGAAGAATGAAGGAAAGGAAGGAGGGAGGAAGAAGGATGGAAAGGAAGGAGGGAGGGAGGGAGGGAGGGAGG
>NC_070598.1:2159213-2161713 GCF_027409825.1 Scomber japonicus | reverse complement strand
GGAGAGAGGAAGAGGAAGAGGAGGAGTTAGAGGAGGATGATCTGGAGAGAGGAGGAGGAGGAGATGAGAGGAAGGAGAGGAGGAAAAAGAGTTAGAGGAGGAAGAGGAGAGGAGGGAGAGTATGAAAGAGAGGAGAGGAGGAAGAGGAGGAAGAGTTAGAGGAGACGAGGAAGAAAGAGAGGAGTTAGAGGAGAGGAGGAAGAGGAGAGGAAGGAGAGGAGTTAGAGGAAAGGAGGAAGAAAGAGAGGAGAGGAGGAAGATGAGTTAGAGTAGAGGAAGAGGAGTTAGAGGAGAGGAAGAAAGAGAGGAGAGCAGGAAGAGGATAGGACAAAGGAGGAAAAACGAGGTGAGGAGACAAAATGAGAAAAGGAAGGATAGGAGATACGGATAGGAGAGTAGATGAGAAGAAACAAGGGGAGGAAGAGAGGAGAGGAGACAAAATGAGGAGAGGGAGAGAAAAATAAAGGAGAGAAAAGAAGAGGAGAGAGCAAAAAGAAGATAAGAAAGGAGTGGAAAAATAAGGCAGGATGAGAGAAAAGGAGGAGAGGATGGAGTGATCATAAGAAACAAGGAGAGGGCAGATGAGAGGAAGAAAGACAGAAGAAGAGAGGAGACAAAATGAGGAGAGGGAGAAGAAAAGAGAGAAGTGGAAATGGAAAGGAAAGAAAGGAGAGGAAAAAGACGGCAGGAAGAGAGAAAAGGAGAGGAGATAAAAGAGAAGAAAGGAAATACAAACACTTACAGAAGAGGTAAAAGTAAGAGAGGAGAAATAAATAAAAGAAACAGAAGAAAAGAAGAGAGAGATGAGGATAGAAAAGAAGGGATGAAAGAAGATAAGAGGTGTTTTCACCCTTTTCCTGGTCTTGTCTTTGAGGAAAGGTTTGATGATGGTGTACATGGCGTGAATGTACCACGGCTGGTTCACAAAGTGGATCCCTCCAAAACGAGCCGGAAAACTGTCCTGAGGAGGAGAAGAGAAAAGAAGGGAAGATAAAGAAAAAGAAAAGAAAGAGTGAAGTGTGTGAGGATGAACAGCTGTAGTCTACCTGCAGGCCTTCGATGGCCAGCTTCAGGATGTTGGGGGTGAGCTTAGACGCTTGTTTGAAGGAGAAGTTGCTCCAGTCGATGATGAGGATGAAACCGTTGATCTGAAGCTCTGGATTCTCTATCAACACCTCCAGAGACAAGAGGATGGCCCGCAGGATGTCTGTGAAGGAGTTCCTGAGGAGGGGGGGGGAAGAGAGGAGTTAGAGGAGAGGAGGAGAGGAAGGAAGAAGAATAGAGGAAGGAGGAGGGAGAGGAGGAGTTAGAGGAGAGGAAAGAGAGGAGGAAGAGGTGTGGAAGGAAGAGGAGGAGCAGGAGGAGGGAGAAGAAGGAGGAAGAGGAGGAAATGGAGCAGGAGGAGGAGGAGGAGGATGAAGTAGAGGAGTTAGAGGAGAGGGAGGAGGAGGAAGAGGAAGGAGGGGGGGTTAGAGAAGAGGAGTCAGAGGAAAGGAGGGGGGTGGGGAGGGAGGAGAAGGAAGAGGAGTTGGAGGAGAGGGGGAAGAGGAGTTAGAGGAGGAAGGGGAAGAGGAAGAAGGAGGAAGAGGAGAGGAAGGAAGAGGAGGAGCAGCAGGAGGAGGAAGAGAAGGAGGAGAGGAGTAAGAGAAGTTGGAAGAGGAGGAGGAAGATGAAGTAGAGGAGTTAGAGGAGAGGAAGGAGGAGGAGGGAGAGGAATGAGGAGGAGGGAGGCAGAGGAGGAGGAGGAGAGGAGGAAGAGGAATTAGAGGAGAGGAGGAAGATTAATTAAAGGAGGGGAAGGAAGGATGAGGAAGGAGGGAAGCAAGGGAGGAGGAGGAGTTAGAGGAGAGGAGGAAGAGGGAGGGAGGAGGAGAGAGGAGGAAGAAGAGGAAGGAGGAGGCAGAAGAGGAAGGAGGAGGCAGAAGGAGGAAGAGGAGAGGAAGGAAGAGAAGAGTTAGAGAAGTTGGAAGAGGAGGAAGATGAAGTAGAGGAGTTAGAGGAGAGGGAGGAGAGGAGGAAGAGGAGTTAGAGGAGGTAGGAGTAGAGGAAGGAGGAAGAGAAATTAGAGGAGAGGAAGGAGTTAGAGGAGAGGAAGGAAGGGAGGAGGAGTTAGAGGAGAGGAGGAAGAGGAATTAAAGGAGAGGAGGAGGGGAGGAAGATGAGCAGCAGGAGGGAGAAGAAGGAGGAAGAGAAGCAGGAGGATGAGGAGTTAGAGGAGTGGAAAAGGAGGAGGATAAAGGAGGAGGAGGAAGAGGAGTTAAAGGAGAGGAAGGAGTGGGAGGAGGGAAGGAAGGGAGGAGGAGTTAGAGGAGAGGAAGGAGGAGGAGGAAGGAGGAGGAAGAGAAGGGGGAGGAGGAGCAGGAGGGGGAAGAGGAGGAAGAAGAGTTAGAGGAGAGGAGGAAGAGGAGTTAGAGGAGAGGAGGGAGGAGGAGGAGGAGGAAGAAGAAGAAGAAGGAGGAAGAGGAGTTAGAGGAGAGGAGTTAGAGGAAGGAAGGAGGAA